>NC_081531.1:2724158-2786658 GCF_030273125.1 Centropristis striata | reverse complement strand
GAGTGAGGGACTCATCACACATGAAGAACATTGGGCTCATTGAACTCTGCATGGGTTCTGCAGCAAACAGCATCTGATAAAGTGCATAAAGTGGGCATGTCATGACTAAAAACAGCCCAAATACATTTGATAAAGTATCATATGAAACAGAGAAAAGCAGCCAGGGATTCACACAGATATTTGTCTTGTCGTCTCTCCCGATTTATGCAGCTCACAGACTATTTATACTAAATGCAAAAAACAAGCATAAAGTGGGCATGTCTGTTTGTCCTTTGTGAAAACTTTGGAGTTTTATTACACCTCTTTCCTGACAAAATATGGAGGTTGAATAAAATTGGTCTCATTGAATCCACAAGAGTCTCAACTTTCCTCTCAGACCCGATTTATGCAGCTCACAGACCGTTTAGGGTCCCCAGGATGCACAAAGACTCACACACAAGAGGACACAATAACACATTTACTGCAGGACAGAAACTTCATGGTTACGGACTCAAACTTGCATGTTATCAGCATAAAGCGGGCATCTCTGTAAAGAGGAGACTCGCGGGGACATAGAACACGTTTCCATTCAGATATCATGATATCATGATATCAAGGGACCGTTTGGAAAGTTCTAGTTTTTCTGTCCCTAAAATGTAGTTTTACTTACTCCGCCACCAGATATCATGTCACGGTTTTATGGATTCCTTTGGCATTAAAAATGAGCTGCTTACAGACGGAAAGTTGAAGTTACCTCAATGGGTAACAGTGCTCTAAAACAATGACGGAAAACTTTTACACTTATATAAACATAAGCCACAAGTTGTTTTTTAGCAGGTTTCCTGTTGTCCAATTACACAAGAATGAAACTAATGAAATGTCACTGCAGCTTCTCTTTAACCCTACGAGGTGAAGTGAGACACTGTGTGTTCTGTCACACGTCATTGACCCGACAATTTGCTCGTGTTTTGTTGATGTTGTTTGTTTAACTGATGAGCATGAAAAAAAGGCATTTGAAGGAGAGAATAAGTAATTAGAGAATTAATAATTATCTCGGCTCTTGTGCGAGTTCTCCAAGTTCAGCTGAAACTAAACTGCTGACCGAGGACGAAAACCTTTCAGCTAATGGAGCGTGAAGGACGAATTAATACCATTTATTAACCAGAGACAAGTATCCCTGAACAATAATACACTGTTCTGTTTCCTCTGCAGCTCAGTGGTGTTACCAGAGCCAGTACTCCTGTGACGACACCTGCAGAGGTAAGAACTAGAGAAGACGAAGTATGTGAAGAGACAAAACCAAGGTTGAGCTCGTGATCTGTCGGTAGCTGCATTTCCATTAAAGTCGATGAAAATTTGAAGCGAAACTTTAAATTGTTGTATCACAGAAAATGTGAATTTCCATCAGCTGGTTCAGAGGGAAAAAACAAAGCTGCAGTAACTCATTTTGGTCAGTAGATGGCAGTGTAATGTATCGCATTAACTATTTTTTTTAAAAGACAAAAAACACCTCAAGCGAGCGTAAAAATGTTTATGCGAACTTTCGAAAGTTTTAGCGAATTTTGGTGTTTCCATCAAGCATTTCTCATGAGAATCTTCACAATGCTCAGAGACAATAGTTGTTGGAAACACGACTCGTGTCTGTAAGTAAAACCACTGAACACAGAAAGAAACAAGTTGGAGCATTTAGCTGCTAAAGATCCAGATGTTTCCATCAGGAGTTGGAGGAGACCAAAAACTGAGATAAAAGAAATGCTGTAAACCTGCTTCAGGGTTAAACCGACTTCACTGGCTGCAGGTCCAATTCTATAACAGTCAAAAGAAAATGAGTCTACTTCTGACTTGATTTGTGACCTCAATTAACACAATGAGTTTATGGTCTCAGCCGTTAGTTCCAAGTCTTCTTCTATACAGTGATTTTCATTAGGAAATTATGGTTCATTTAGAAAATACAACACATTGACGATAATTTGTTTTTGGTCCATGTTTTCATCTTTCACAGTGTTTTCAGTTCATTGGAACATTTTTTTCCGCCTAACACTGTTTTGTTTAGCGTCCAGTTGAACTAAAAGACACTAAGATCTCGCAGTGTTGTGCTTGAATGTGCTCATATTTTTACAATTTATTATTTAGAGGTGTGAATCAGCGTATCGGCCCCACGATACTATTTTATCCCGATACTTGAGTTACAATAGGATATTATTGCAATTTTAAGCATTTAGTCATATGGTGAGTATTGCGAAACAATATATTGAGATTTAACTGTTTAACTGCATTTTGTGTCCACAACATTAAATTCAATCAAGAATTGTTTCGTCAAATAAGAGAAGATTCTCAGTCTATTCATTTCACAACAACTGCAGCATTTTATCAAAGTTTCAAAAACTTCACTGCTCTGAATTTTTTTTGAATGAAACACAAAAAAAACCCTAACTTTGCAGCGTCATTTCGACAACTTCCCGACACGATATCCTGACACACATGGTGCCTATAGTTAGTTTCATATGATACCAGTACCTCCAGTATATTCATAAAACTGAGCGCGCTACAGAAACAAACAAAAACAGCGAAAATACTAACGGCCCGCTGGCCATTAATTGATATAATATCGCAACACAAAATATCCCAATACTATGCTGTATCAATTTTTGACCCCACCTCTATTATTTTTGCAACTAATGAAAGTGAGCGTTGTTATTTTTTGTGCCAGTTAACGGTGGATGCTTCGGTTAGGTTTACATGTCAGTGTTTGTTTCCCCAGTTCAGCAGCGTTTAAAATAAAATAAAAAAATGTCTTTATATTTTCACTGCCAAGTCTTTTGCAGTTTATAAAAACGAGTAGCTGAGAACAGCCGGAAGCAGAACGACAGAGGGCTGAGGACTGAGTGTTTTATGTCAGAATAACTTTATTCATGCAGCTTTAACAGATACAAAAAATCTTTCCTGCCACATGCCATCACACTGTACAATAACAGATAACAGTCTGGTTCATTACATACAGTCGTTTTGCACACTGTTCATTGCACCCTATTTGATTCACGGCACCAACATTTTTATACTGCATATTCATATTTATTCTGCACTGGAATTCTACTCCTTAATACATACTCATTCTTTAGACACTTTATTTTTTATTGTATTTTATATTTTATTGCTTGAAGTATGCCTAGGTTGTTCTATTAATGGTGTTGTCGATCAGACACAAAATGACCAAAAAAAGATGCAAAATAACTAAAAAAGACACAACAAAAGACACAAAATGAGAAGACAAAATGACCAAAAAAAAACCCAGAAGAAGACACAAAATGACCCAAAAAAGACCCCAAATAACAAAAAAAGACACAAAATTACCAAAAACGACACAAAATGACTAAAAAATACACAAAATTACCTAAATCTGTCTATCCATCTATCCATCTATCTATCTATCTATCTATCTATCTATCTATCTATCTATCTATCCATCTCTTGGTGTTGTTTAGACCCGAGTCGCTGGGCGGCTCAGTTCCCGAGCTGTGGAGGATTACGCCAATCCCCAATCAACATCGTGACCAACAAAGTGCACGTGAACAGCGCCCTGCCGCCCTTCAGCTTCATCGGCCACACCAACGCCATCAACATCACAGTGGAGAACAAAGGACACTCTGGTGATTATCGTCTCCTCCTCCACGTTTCACCTTCTGGTTGTCGATTTACTCTTGTGTGACGTTTCTCTTCCCTGCAGCTCACTTCGCTCTGCCGCAGTCGGTGCGTCTGACCGGCGGAGCGCTGCCCGGCCACTACAGAGCCGCTCAGTTTCACTTCCACTGGGGAGGAGACGGGAGACCAGGATCAGAGCACACTGTGGACGGGGAGAGGTTCCCCATGGAGGTATGTCAAACGGGAGCAAATATAGTTTTGTGAATCTTTTGAACAACTCTCCGTCCACTAGTTAGTTCTCCTCCGCCTCTGTTCCCATACGGTTTTGTAGCGGCTAACCAACGGAGTTAATGTGACAACAGACCGACGTTGCAAGCAGTGTTGCCAACTTAGTGACTTTGTCTCTTTATTTAGAAACTATTCAGACCCTCTAGAGACTCTTTTTCAAAAAAACGACTAGCGACAAATCTAGCAACTTTTCCTGGTGTTATTGGAGACTTTTAGAGATTTATTCCTAGTCTTCTTAACGAGTAGCAGGCGCCGTCCCAAAGCACTCACAAGCGGCCCAGTCCTCCTGCAGCAGCCTCTCCCAGCTGCAGTCAGAGCAGGAGATGTTAACCCCTCAGCGTCCAGTCTGCACCAGTCTGACAATGAATCACGCATGCATGAAATTGCCGCTCAGTAGCGGCTCAGAAAGTACCAACCTGATGCAGGTTCTTTCTGAGCCGCTAACAGGTGAAGTCGGGCGGATCCTCTCTCCCAAGCCAAGGGGAAAGTTCCTAATGGAAACCTAACGCCTCTTGTTTTCGTTGCTTGAAGTTACTTTGCTGTGTTTTGGTTTCCAGCTGCATATTGTCCACATCAAGGAGCCGTACGGCTCTCTGGCTGAGGCTGAGCATGATATGGCGGGTATAGCTCTGCTCGCCTTCCTGTTTGAGGTAAAACATTACAACACAATTATTCATCTTCATGGCTCTGCATTCTGTCTAAATGTTTGAAAACAGACTTCTATCCTAATGTCGTTTCCTCACAGGAAGCAGCAGACGATCACCCTCACTTGGACCCGGTTATATCCGCTCTGGGCCGAGTCAAAAACAACGGTAGGAGTTTAAAATGTGACAAACTTAACTCATTACGTTTTCATTCGGGGGCCACACGGTGGTGTAGTGGTAAGCACTCTTGCCTCACAGCTAGAGGGTCGCCGATTCGACTCAGGCCCTCTTCTGTATGGAGTTTGCATGTTCTCCCCGTGTGACTCTTAATTGCCCATAGGAGTAAATGAGAGTGTTGTCCATCTCTATGTCTATGGAGACCTGTACAGGGTGTACCCCGCCTCTTGTCCAATGTCAGGATCGGCTCCAGCCCCCCGCGACCCGAGTGCTGGATAAGCGGTTAAGGATAATGACTGAATGAATGTTTTAATTTGTGTGCAATCACCTGAAACTAACAAACTCAATTAATTTGACAAGGGGGGGGGATGTCCCCCCCAGATTCATAGTGATCCTGATTCGCCCCCCCACTTTCAGCGACAAACATTGCCAGTAAAACAGAGGATTAATGTTCCGTTAGTTAGAATATTTACATTGCAGCACATAGAGAGTCTGGTGGCTAATGGTGCGTTCAAGGTCTACACTAATGTCAGAATTTTCGACGTTGTTCCAAGCTCCAAGTTCCGACTTTCAGTGTAAATTAAACACACCATAAGGCGTTACGGTAAGAACGTGTTAGACCCGCCTTCAAAAAAAAAAAAAAAATACATGTAGCCTTCAAAATAAGAGCACATGGATGTGTTAGCAGAGTCCACCACAGAATTTGCAAGAAGACTGTCAAAATAAGATGCCTTAAATAAAACATAGAAGAACCCTTATTCTCCTTTACAATAATTAATAAAAAAATATGCAATGATTGAGATGGAATAGTGGCATTAGAATGTGTGAGAGGCACCAAATTTAGGCTTTTAGGGCAAAAATGTTCTCTGGGGGGAGCATGCCCCTGGACCCCCCTCCTCTGTTTGTGTCCCCCATCATAGTCTCAGAAAATACTGATGGAAGAAATCCCCCAGCAGTATGTTCAGGATAATGAAAGGAGGAGAGATGTTTTTGGGTCCTTCGTTGAGTCAGCTTCAAGTCAGTAAATTAGTTTGGCTGCACTGGGAATTTCATGCACAAACTTCTGTTTATTGATGTAAACTTTAAAAATGTTCACTGATGCTAACTCTAGGCTGCTCTCCCAGAGAAGAACAGAGTGCCCTTAAATTAAGAAAATATAACGCAGTCCTTCAGGCTGGTTCACTTTTCCCTTTTCCTAACGTTATTTATACTAAACACCAACTTTTCCTAATGTTATTCATACTAAACACCAACTTTTCCTAACGTTATTCATACTAAACACCAACTTTTCCTTACGTTATTCATACTAAACACCAACTTTTCCTTACGTTATTCATACTAAACACCAACTTTTCCTAACGTTATTCATACTAAACACCAACTCTTCCTCCGCGTTCAGGCAGCAGCACGGTGATCCCAAACTTCCGACTCAGTGAAATCGTCCCGTCAGCGAAGGAGCTCCACAGTTATTACCGCTACGTGGGCTCCATGACGACCCCGGGCTGCGAACAGGCCGTCGCCTGGACGCTGTTTCACAGGACGCTGACCATCAGCAGCCGACAGGTGAGACTCTGGAGGCTCCACAGACGTGTGATCCTCTGAGCCGACTTCTGACATAAACACAGAAACATTAAAGTCCTTTCAGCGTCTTTAAATTAATTTCTTTTGACGAAAATAGTTTGCAGACTCAAACATTTGAGACTTTATTTTGATTAAGAGCTAGAAGTTCAACACTGTAAATCCTGTGTTCCCTCCAGCTGGCTGCCATCGTGCAGCAGTGTCGTTTCTGGACGGGCCAGCCGATGACGGACATCTTCAGACCCACGCAGCCTCTGGACGGCCGCGTCGTGTACCGCTCCACGGCGGGCGCCGCTCTGACCGCTGCCACTCACATGTGGTTCTTTGTTTTCTGGGTTCTGTTCGGGACGACGGGTCTGATACTCTGAAACCAACTCATTAAAGGGATTAAAACTACTGTATGTATAAAGAAAACTTTCCCCTGTGAGATAATGAAACAACAATCTGTTAATTATGTTTATGGATAAAAGTATTCTTCTTTTAAACTTAAAATAGGAGAGAATGCTTTTAATTTAGTTTTTATGTACTTATCAGTTATTAAGTACACCAAAAACAAAACTTTTTTAGTGAGCCAGCAGGAGATCATCTGTGTTTTATTCTCTATTTTAGTTTTAAGGAATAGGATCTTTACCTCAGCACACTTCTACGTCAACTTTCATCATTTGTGTTTATTAACTCAATAACTCTATCAACTCAATACTCTCGACTTTGATCTATGACGGCGTTTTAGAGCCAAGTATAAAAAATTTTTTAAAAATACGGACCCAGGGGAGGGGGGTGATATTTTAAGAAAAAAAGTGGCAAATCTACAAGAAAAAAGTCCCAGATTCATGAGAAAAAGGTTGCAAATCTAGGGGGAAAAATTTGCAGATTTATGAGATTAAAAGTGGCAAAAGTTTTTTTTGCAGATTTATGAAAAAAATAGCAAATCTAGGAGAAAAAAGTTGCAGATTTATGAAAAAAAAGGCAAATCTACGAGAGAAAAGTTGCAGATTTATTAGAAAAAAGTGGCAAATCTACAAGAAAAAATAGCAGATTTATGAAAAAAAAGGTAAATCTACGAGAGAAAAGTTGCAGATTTATTAGAAAAAAGTGGCAAATCTACAAGAAAAAATAGCAGATTTATGATATTAAAAGTGGCAAATATACAAGATTTTTTCTCGTAGATTTGCCACTTATTTCTCTAAATATGAGCCCCCTCCCCGGGCCTTTTTTATTCTTTTTTTTCATATTTGGCCTTAATACGCCGTCGTACTGATCTACTTTCTCTTACGTCTTTATTCAGCGAGATAAAAGTTTGATTAATGGAAAGTGTTGAATTATGGGTTTTTCTTTCATTATCTGCTGTTTGTTCTTCATGACGATTGAACTGAAATAAAATAGAAAAATAATTTCCTAAAAGTTCTGTACTTTTGTGTATTTGTGGGAAAAACCAAATGAGTTGTAAATATTGATGAATATGTGTGATTATCTGCCATTATAACAATGCTTCAGGTAGAACTCTCTTTAAGTGCTGTTCTTGTATATAATCAACTGTTCTTAAATTAAAACTGGGGAGAAATCTGTCACCACATTTAGTATAAAAAGCAACAAACTCAATTAATTTGAGCTTCAGTAGGACAACCAGTGAGACTTTAATCATTTTTAATAATTAGGAATGCTCTGATTGAGTTTTTAGGGGGGAAATGATTAAATTTGTGTCAATAAAATCTTAAAAATGATTGTTCCTGTATAGACTTTTTATTTTGATTTAAACTTTTGTTTAAATATTTTTTGAAATTTTTTGAAAAAATCTTTTTATTTTAGCAGGTTGTGTGAAGCTCATCAGCAGGTGAGTTTTATTCAAAATGTGACAATTATAATCTGTTGATTCATATTAGAGCATAATATTGCAAAAAAATTACAGAAAAACACCATTTTATGGGACGTCTAGAAATTGAAAAAAGTCATTTTTTGACTTTTTTTGCCAATTCTTTTGACCATTTTTTCCTAAAATTACTTAAATTTGCCAAATTACAGAATATAACAGAAATGACAGAAAAACACCATATTATGGGATGTCCAAAAATGACCCCCTCAAAATAAATTCATACATAGAAAGACGAAATTTTTCATGAAAAAGACATTTCTCAGACAATTTTAAATGCCCCGATGCTTTCAAAACGGTCTTATTATAGTCTGTTGATACATGTAGTAGAGTTGCTTTTCCAAAAATATAGAAAAACACCATATTTTTGAGATGTCAAAAATAAAAAAAGTCATGTCGATTTTTGTCAAAAATGGTCAAATTTTAAAACCGCCAAAAATGGTAAGAAATTACCCAATTATAGTTTGTTGTTACATGTAGTAGTAGTTTGTCCAAAAATGACAGAAAAAAAAACAAATTATGAGACAACCAGAAATCGAAAAAAAACAAAAAAATTTGACCATTTTCACCGACTATTATTAAACTTGCCCAATTATAGTCTCTTGATACATATTAAATTTGCGAGAAAAAAGTTGCAGATTTGAGATTAAAAATGGCAAATCTACAAGAAAAAAGATGCAGTTTTATGGGATTAAAAGTGGCAAATTTAGGAGAAAAAATGCAGATTTATGAAATTAAAAGGGGCAAATCTACAACAAAAAATTGCAGATCTATGAAATTAAAAGTGGCAAATAAACATGAGAAAAGTTGCAGATTTATGAGATTAAAAGTGGCAAATCTACATGAAAAAAGTTGCAGATTTATGGGATTAAAAGTGGCAAATCTACATGAAAAAAGTTGCAGATTTATGAGATTAAAAGTGGCAAATCTACATGAAAAAAGTTGCAGATTTATGAGATTAAAAGTGGCAAATCTACATGAAAAAAGTTGCAGATTTATGAAATTAAAAGTGGCAAATCTAGGAGAAAAAAGTCACAGATTTATGAGATTAAAAGTGGCAAATCTACATGAAAAAAATTGCAGATGTATGGGATTAAAAGTGGCAAATCTAGGAGAAAAAAGTCACCCTATAACTCTTTATTGTTGTTACTAATCTTGGTTTATAATGAAATGTTTTTGCCCATTAATGTGCTTACATATATCTTAATTTGCAAAGTAACTAAACCTCTGTAACGGACTAAAAGTAGTAGAGAAGTTCAGTAAATATACTTATACTAAAATATACTACTAGTTACATTCCACCGCTGTGTTTCTGCATAAAAATGTATAAATAAAGAGACAAAATATGAAACATTTTCAAACGTTTTTTTTTTTTTTTTTTTTTTTTTCAAACTTTATTATCCCAAAATGTTTCCAACAATTTTCAAAGCAGATCATTTTATTCCCAGTCGGAGACATTTTGGACTTGGATCAGTAAATCTATAAACTGTGTAACAGTGAAGACAACAGCTGCTTATAATCAGCTGCATCAAACTCCGTCTGGAGATAGTTTTTTACATCATCAGATATTACAAATTGCCTGTAAAACAGACTGTAACGTTCCTTATTTAAATATTGATTCACAGAAGAGAGAAGGAGCTTTTGAAGGCAGCTTGGTTTTAAAGAAACAAAATAAAACACATCTCTTTGACCTCACTCTGACGTTTCGTGCTGATATAATGTGGCAGTAAACCTGACTGAGCGCGTGGAGGCGGAGTCACTGAGTCCGAGTCTTCAGCCAGTTCCTCAGGTTCTCCACCTGCGCCTCCACGCTGCTCCTCGCCGTGCCACCGGGGGCGCTGTACTGCTCCACGCTGCTGCTGTAGTTCCACACCGAGGACACGTCGCTGCCAAACAGAGGACTGGAGGACGGAGAGGACAAAATAATAATAATAATCCATCAAACACAAGTCGTCTTTAACCCTCTGAACCCCAACAAGCGTTTTCCTTTCCGCTCGCGTCACGTTCTCCTTTCTGTGTCTTTGTGTTTCACTGCAACATATAAAATCTATTACAAAACAATTACAAAAAAGACACAAAATCACCAAAAAACAAAATTACCAAAAAAAGACACAAAATTACCAAAAAAGACACAAAATTACCCCCCAAAAAAAAATCCAAAAAAAGACACAATCACCAAAAAAAGACACAAAATCACAAAAATACACATTACCAAAAAGATATAAAATGACAAATAAAAATACAAAATGTGAAAAAAGACATACAATTACCAAAAATACTAAAATGACAAAAAATGACACAAAATAACATAAAAACCACGTAAAATGACCAACAAATTTAAATATTCTCTGTGCTGTTCCAGCCTCTCCTGTCCTCTCCCCTCAGCTCTGTGTAAACAGCCTCTCCTGTCCTCTCCCCTCTGCTCTGTGTAAACAGCCTCTCCTGTCCTCTCCCCTCTGTTCTGTGTAAACAGCCTCTCCTGTCCTCTCCCCTCAGCTCTGTGTAAACAGCCTCTCCTGTCCTCTCCTCTCTGCTCTGTGTAAACAGCCTCTCCTGTCCTCTCCTCTCTGCTCTGTGTAAACAGCCTCTCCTGTCCTCTCCCCTCTGCTCTGTGTAAACAGCCTCTCCTGTCCTCTCCTCTCTGCTCTGTGTAAACAGCCTCTCCTGTCCTCTCCTCTCTGCTCTGTGTAAACAGCCTCTCCTGTCCTCTCCTCTCTGCTCTGTGTAAACAGCCTCTCCTGTCCTCTCCCCTCTGCTCTGTGTAAACAGCCTCTCCTGTCCTCTCCTCTCTGCTCTGTGTAAACAGCCTCTCCTGTCCTCTCCTCTCCTCCTCTGTGTAAACAGATTTTCAGTGTCTCTGAGGAGCAGAACTGTTTTTGTTTTTAACAGGACCTGGTTTATTTTAAATGACACATGGAGAATAAAGTTTCGGTCACTTTTTATAACGGAAACATTTGTAACTGATGATGCGTTCAAGGACCGTTGAAAAGAAAACACACCTCAGAGCACTCAGGTCCTCCACAGTGAGTTGATTTAAAGGGATATTTTTGGATTCAGCAGCAAACACAGCTTTCCCAGAGATACTGTGAGCGTCTCTGAACGGCACCTGGAACACAAAGATCAGTTAACGAGCAGCTAGTTAACGAGCAGCTGGTTAACGAGCAGCTGGTTAACGAGCTGCTGGTTAACGAGCAGCTGGTTAACGAGCTGCTGGTTAACGAGCAGCTGGTTAACGAGCAGCTGGTTAACGAGCTGCTGGTTAACGAGCAGCTGGTTAACGAGCAGCTGGTTAACGAGCAGCTGGTTAACGAGCAGCTGGTTAACGAGCTGCTGGTTAACGAGCAGCTGGTTAACGAGCTGCTGGTTAACGAGCAGCTGGTTAACGAGCAGCTGGTTAACGAGCTGCTGGTGTTCAGGAGGAAACCAGCCAGAAGCAGAGCCGGTTTTGGTGAGTTTTATTCAGTTTCTGTCCAGTTTAAATGATTTAAATGTGTTCAACGAGTTGATTAAACTTGTTTGTTGTAGTTCAGTGAAACAGAGAAACTTGACTTCAGAGCTGCACAAGTTCTGGTTCTGCAACGAGAGTATTGGTAAACCAGTGAAGTCGGTGCTGCTGTGCAATGCATCCTGGGACATGTAGGCTGCAGGACTCCAGAAGAATTAACACATTTATCGTTTCGACATTTATCACCAACTCTGACTGGACAGACACAGAAAAAGGTGGCACATTTTCCCTTTAAGAATAAACTCACAGGATTATTTCACATATCAAACATTGATTATTGTTACAGTTGTCATTTGGACATAAATCTGATGACTGACCCCCTTCCTGACGAGGTAGTAGGCCAGGTCTGTGGCCAACATGTCCGGGCTGAGCGCCGCCTCCATCACACTCTGGTTGATCTGAAACACCACAGGAAACTCTTTCATTATTTTTATCTTTCAAAGGGCCGGGAGGGTTTTCTACACATTTATACAGTGCAAGAAAAAGAAACAAGTCTTTTCATATCAAATAAACTCAACCCGACTGTCAATATTAACCATTTATAGTTCCTTAACACTGCAAGGAAATGTAGTTTTCCTACATAGTTTTATGTAGAGTAATTTCCTTCATAGTCCGTTATAATTATCATACTTTCATATTTCTAATGATCAGTATGGAGGGCAGCAGCGGCACTCTGTGTGATGCACAGGCGGCAACCTCCTGGTCTGAGCAGGGAGGCAAACCAGGAAGTGCCTTAAGTTGCATTCTACCAAAAATTCCAGCAGGGGGCGCTAACGGAGGCTGCAAAAACATTTCTGTCCATTCATTTCAATGCAAAATGAGAAAACTTCTCACTTGATTTTCAGGACAACACTATGGTCTCAATCACTGGTAAAAAATAATAATAAAATAAAATAATGGCCCCATTTAGAAGAAAATAGAAGATAAAGAATCGTATGATTTGGGGCGGGGCTACCTTTGATTGACAGGTCACTAACAAGGCGAGCCGTCACCAGGAGAGAAGCAGAACAATGCGTATCCACGGCAACGTGTCAATAAAGTTATATAAAACGTTATATAGATAGAAAAGAGGACGTTTAGCGTTTTGGTCTCATAACTTTGACCCTTTCACTGTATTTTCACTTAATGACAGTTTATTTGAACGTTTTGTCATTAAATGTCTTGTTCAGTGTTTGGTTGGACTAACAGACACTCCAAGGAGTCGCTGCTCAGTTTTCTGAGGTTAATAATGTACATTTTGTTTTAGTTGTTCACGTAACTTCCATAACTTCTTTCGTAAAACCACCTTCAAAAAAACAACCCCGACTTTCCCTCAACATGTGTCGACCACTGAGGGAACTCTTGCGTACCCACAAAGCGAGGCTGTGTTTATGTTTTTATTTCAAAGTAATTAATTAAAGCTCGGACCTTCAGCGTGGACATGACTCCGGTGGTCACCTGCAGCACAGCGTGAACTGAGTCGTAGCAGTCGAACATGGCTTCTTTATCCTCCTGCAGGACAGAAAAAGAGTCAGAGAGGAAACCTAAAGAGAGAAACAGTCCTTCGAGTGAAGTGAAACACACCTGCAGGTCCTTGTTGTAGGTGCTGGGCAGCCCCTTCAGAGTCATCATGAAGCCTGCACACTGACAGGAGGAACAAGAGCTTTACCAGAAAACTAAATATCAAATGAAGCAGAAATGTTTGTCAAAGCACAGAGAGAAAGTGCTGCTCTGACAAGTGAAACCTGACTTTTAAACGGTGGATGTTTGAATTTGCAGTGATCCCTTTGCGACACACGGGGGCGCTGTTACTCCTGAGAAAAGCTGCTGATGCTTTGACTTCTTCTGATTAGTAAAAGAGAAAACTTTTGAGCAAAGAATGAACTTTTTTGAGTTTCGAAGAAAACGTTCTCATGAGATTGTTCAACCAAAACTGTCTTTATCATTCATCATCACATCAGCCGTAACTTTAAATGCAGTTAATCAAAATTACAGTATAAATTCAAATCACAGCAATCAATGTGTGATGGCACTTTTGCCAATTAGTCCTAATATTTCACACCATTTTTTACAGTAAATGTGAGCTCTTCAAAGAACAAATCAACTTGATTTAACAGAAGAGAATCTGTTCTTACGTTGCCGAAGACTCGACCTGCTTTACTCCTGATCAGCTCCAGACTGTCGGCGTTCTTCTTCTGCGGCATCAGACTGCTTCCTGTGCTGAAAACAACCAGTGCAGGTGAGAAGAAAGAAGGGAAACGTGTGAAAGAGGTGCAACTGGAGGAGAGGCAGCCAGTGCATCAGTCTGCAGCATAACGCCAGCTGAAAGATTCAAACAACACAAGCACAGTGACGGATATGATGGTGGACAGTGATGTTTCCTAACAGCAGCCTGTGAGAATGTGCGTGGGCATAAACCTCCAAAATTACATAATAATACAGTCAAGGTCGCACGGACCGGGAGCAACGATTGGCTGCAAAAAGAGGAATTCATCTGTCGCAACAATGTCTCGCAAGCCCATTTCCAATGCAGTCCCCTGACCTCTGACCTCCAGATATCAGAATCAAAATGTGTTCTATGTGTCCCCACGAACCTCCTCTTTACAGACATGCCCACTTTATGCTGATAACATGCAGTACAAATGTGTATAAATCACGTCTGAGTGTAAAGCTGAGGCTCTTGTGGAATCAATGAGCTAAATTTTTTTCATGTGTGATGGTGTTAGTGAGTGAAACTTGAGCTCAGTGTATAAAATGAGCTGCTGTGTCCTATTCACAGACACGCCCACTTTATGCAGAACCCATGCAGTTTTTTGGATGCAGTACAAATGTTATTGTGTCCTCTTGTATGTTAATCTTTGTGCACCCTGGGGTCCCCAAACAGTCTGTGAGCTGCATAAATCGGGTCTGACTGGAAAGCTGAGACTCTTGTGGATTCAATGAGCCCAATTTTATTCAACCTCTATATCTTGTCAGGAAGGAGGTGATCTAACACTCCAAAGTTGGTCTAAATTTTAGCAAAATGAAAAACTGACATGCCCACTTTATGCTGACCTACACAGTTATTCTCATCCAGTATAAATGTGTTATTTTGGCCGATTCTTTTTGAACATTTCTGCATCCTGGGGTGTCCAAACTTGTTCTTGTTTGGTCTTTGAGTTACATAAGTCGGGAGAGACAACAAGACAAAAATCTGTGTGGGACCCCTGGCTGCTTTTCTCAGTTTAATATGATACTTTATTAAATCTATTTGGGCTGTTTTTAGACGTGACATGCCCACTTTATGCACCTCATCACATGGTGTTTGGGGCAGAACCCATGCTGTTTTTTGGAGGCAGTATAAATGTTATTGTGTCCTCTTGTATGTGAGTCTTTGAGCATCCTGGGGTCCCTAAACAGTCTGTGAGCTGCATAAATCGGGTATGAAAACTTGACACACAGCTGCATCTCAGATGAATCTTCAGGTTCCCAACTAAAAATGACACTAAAAACTAAAAAATGATTTAAAAATTGCAATATACATCGAATCATCACCAGAGTTCTCATGATTAGTACCGACTCTTCTCCGAGCCAACATTTTAAATGATTTACTGTATATTAAGTAGCTGCTGTAATGCCCACTATGTACAAACTCTGTAAAATGATGTAACCCAAAGTTGTGTCGTCTTCAGAACACGAGAGACTGAGGACCAGACTGACCTGTAGGCGTCCGACAGCGAGACGAAGGAGAACTCTTTGGTGCTGTACAGCATCAGGTCCTCGGCCATCTTACTGAGGTGAGTCAAACACAACGAAGCCCAGAACAAGAACTCCGCTGAACCAACACACAGGGAAAAACTTAGAGAAACACACTAAAGGGCTGTTTAACCCTCTGGAGTCTGGGGCTATTTGTCCATTTTTTAATCCTTTTCATGTCTTTTCGTATATTTGTAAGTCATTTTGTGTCTTACAAAGACACGAAAAGACACATAAAAAGACACAAAATGACTTTTTTGGTCATTTTGTGTCTTTTTGTATATTTTTTGTGTATTAAGTCATTCTATGTCTTTTTGTGTCTTTTTTGGTCATTTTGTGTATTTTTTTAGTCATATTGTGTCTTTTTTTCATTTTGTGTCTTTTTTTAGTCATTTTGTGTCTTTTTTAAGTCATTTTGTGTCTTTTCTTGGTCATTTTGTGTTTTTTTAGTCCTTTAGTCCAACATAAAATATGATTTTGAATCTTTTTTTTAACTTTCAAAACACTATCATGATCAACAAAGAATTGTAAATGTTGCAAATGTGACCAAAGGTGTCAAATCTACCATATAAGAGGGTTCCATCCAGTTCTATCATTTGATACTAAATCTATTTGAGCTTGTCTCCAGTTTTACTTGGTATATCATCATCAAACTGAAACTGGCCTCATGGAGTTTACAGCCAGAACTTTAGAGGTAAATTTACAGTAGGGCTCCACGCTGCTTTGTTTTCTAGTCTGATGGAGGCAACAAGTCTGGATTATTTGGAGCTTTTGGACTCCACAGGGTTAAAGTGCCTGTTTTTTCACTGACAGCTGGCTGTTATTTATGGTTTTTACTTACCGACAAAGTCCCTCTGTCCCGTAGCGTCCATGCTGTTCAGACTGATGCCATCAAACCCCAGCTCTACACAGCAGGACACAGGACAGAGTTTCTGGTTTTTAAGCAGCTACAAGAACTTTAGTTTTGTGTTGAGTTTGTTAGCAGCTGTGGACAGAATCAAGTGTTTCCCTGGTACATTTGTTTGGAAAAATATAATGATAACAACAAAAATAGCTGATAAGAGTTTAATTTAAGAGCTGATATCTAGACATTTAACATGGTTTATTGATAATAACCAAAATCATTATCAATAAAATCATGTTAAATGTCTAGATATCAGCTCTTAAATTAAAATCTTATGATTTATGTTGTTGTTATCATTATATTTGTCCAAACAAATGTACCTTTAGTTGTACCAGACATTAAAATGAACAAGAAATTAAAGAAAACAATGGTCTAATCATTTTTTTCATGACTGTATGTCAAACATAACTTAGCAAATGATGACGGCATCCAACACTTTGGGATTTTGTCATTGTAGGTCGTATTGAAGCATTAATATTGATTTAAAACTGTTTCATTACCAGTTAAAAGTTATTCGTAGTTAATAAATAAGCAGGTGAAAAATAAAAGCTGCTCTCAAACATTTATTTGATCAGATTTCTGCCCGACCTTTCCGCAGCAGCTCCCTGTCGATGTCGAACGGCGTTCCAGCGATGGCGCCGCTGGAAACAATAAAAATGATTATTAGTGACAAATCACGACTTTAGGCAGAAATCACAGTCAGAGTGTGTGTTCACCTGCCGAGAGGTAAAATATTAACTCTTCTCTTGATCTCCTGGAGTCGGTCCACGTCTCTGCTCAGAGCCACCGCGTGACTGAGGAGACAAACACAGCCAGACATCAACACGTCATCTTAGACTGTTTTTAAAATGGTTATCTTTATCAAAGATCACCTTAGAATCCAGTGGCTCCATCTGATTGGCTGAGCTCTCTGCATGTGGGTGTAACCAGGAAACAGGACGTCAGTTTCTCTGAGGTCAGAAAGAGGCGACACCACAGAGCAACGTTATAAAAACAATCTGTACCGGAAACACGCTTTATTACAACACCGAATTAGGGCAAAGTATGAAAAAGAAGAAAAGATAGGGAGTAATATTTTGAGAATAAAAGTGGCAAATTTATGAGTAAAAAGTAGCAGATTTGATATTAAAAGTGGCAGGAGAAAAATGTGACTGATTTATGAGAAAAAAGTGGCAAATGTACAAGAAAAAAATGGCAGATTTATGAGATTAAAAGTAGAAAATCTACGAGAAAGAAGTAGCAGATTTATGAGATTTTAAAAGTGTCAAATCTACGGGAAAAAGTAGCAGATTCATGAGATTAAAAGCAGAAAATCTACGAGAAAAAGTAGCAGATTTATGAGACTAAAAGTGGCAGATTTACGAGAAGAAAATTTCAGATTTATGAGAATAAAAGTGGCAAATTTAGGAGAAAAAAATGGCAGATTTATGGGATTAAAAGTGGAAAATCTACGGAAAAAAGTAGCAGATTTATGAGATTAAAAGTGACAAATTTAGGAGAAAAAAATGGCAGATTTATGAGATTAAAAATGGAAAATCTACAAGAAAAAAGTAGCAGACTTTAAGAGATTAAAAGTGGAAAATCTGCTGCTTTTTTCTCGTAGTTTATATTTCCCTGTTGTGGGACTAATAAAGGAATATCTTACCTTAAATATATATCAACATGAATTTATTAGCATCTTAAAAACGACATTAGTGACAGGAAGTAGAACAGATCAGGCGACCAGCACAATAACAATAGTGTGTGTGTGTGTGTGTGTGTGTGTGTGTGTGTGTGTGTGTGTGTCTCACGCTGCCGCCCGCTCCACCATGGTGGACATCAGCTGCAGGGCGCAGTCTGTCAGCGTGGAGATGGCGTCTCGCAGCCACAGCCTCATGTCCGTCACCACCTGGTTAAACAAACACCGTTTATCATTAAAAGGAATATATCGATACGATACAGATTTTATTATTAAACGCTGGTATGAGGTTGGTGTCTGTATCGGCTGACAGAGGTCCGGTATCCGTTTGATATCAGGACTGAACCCCCTTTTCAACCAAGCCGGTTCTGTTTCCCCCTGGCTCCCGGCGAGGAAAACTGGTTCCACAGCGGCACCAACTGTCTGTTGGTCTTAGACCGCGAAGCGCTACGTCAGCGGCTGGGGGCGGGGCTAACTGACCAACAAGACCAACTCACTGCCATTGAGAGAGACCAACTTAATTGTGTTTCATTAATTCATATATTTGATTTGTTTAACTCAAATGTGATTGATATAGGCAAGCTAGCATACTAACATTAGCGGGCAATTGCTAGTGTGCTAACGTTAGCATGCTAGCAAGACCAAGACCAACTCGGCCCGTTGAGAGAGACCAATTAAAACGTGTTTCATTAATTTATTTGATTTGTTTAACTCTAATGTGAATGATACAGGCGAGCTAGCATGCTAACGGTATCGGGTGATCTCTAGGGTGCTAACGTTAGCATGCTAGCAAGACCAAGACCAACTCTGCCCGTTAAGAGAGACCAACTAAAACGCATTTCATTCATTTATTTGATTTGTTTAACTCTAATGTGAATGATACAGGCGAGCTAGCATGCTAACGGTATCGGGTGATCTCTAGGGTGCTAACGTTAGCATGCTAGCAAGACCAAGACCAACTCTGCCCGTTGAGAGAGACCAACTAAAACACGTTTCATTCATTTATTTGATTTGTTTAACTGCAATGTGATTGATGCGGGCCAGCTAGCATGCTAACATTAGCTTACAACAAAGTCCAACATTAGCATGTTACGTTGAGTGTTAATCAGAATGTATTGGGCGTCCATAGTGATCTAGATGAGCAGAAGATGTGCTGTAGAGACATGTAGTCTGTTGTTGTTATTATATGTTATTATTACTTAATATTTTACTCTCTGGAAAAGCAAACCGGTTCAGAGCTCGTTCACAAGTTGAACCAACTGCGAACCACATGAC
Source organism: Centropristis striata (assembly GCF_030273125.1). Taxonomy (NCBI): domain Eukaryota; kingdom Metazoa; phylum Chordata; class Actinopteri; order Perciformes; family Serranidae; genus Centropristis; species Centropristis striata. Next base: position 2,767,410 of record NC_081531.1, on the reverse strand, counting down.
CTGCTTTAGTCGAAGAAGGTAATGACAGAACTGGATTGATGTATTCTGACTCACAAAGTCTCTACAGTTCTAATAAAAACACACCTGGTCGTTCCTGCTCCGGCCCGTGTGCAGCTTCCCTGCAGGCGTCCCAATCAGCTCCTGAAACAAAAAGACAGGCATTAAAACAATAACAATAAAACATTTTATTTAGTGCTTTAAAGGGTAAACAATGACACTTTATATAATAAAATACAACTGCAAGAAACAGTGTAAACAATGTCAGAATCTAAAAAAACATCTGAAACAACTCAGGACAGTAAAACCAATAACGGCAAGAAGAATTTCTCTAACAATATTAGCTACAAACTACTAATAACAGTGAAAGCACTAACAAACAAACAACAACAGTGTTGGAGGGAGTAATGGATCACAGACAAAAAGCAGATTTCTATAAGTGAGTTTTGAGGACGGCTTTAAAAGAGAGAAGGAGACGTCGTATTTACAAACCATGACAGTCATAAATTATGATGTAAAATACAATTTGACACACGTTTGCATGAAAAAACCATCTTAGCGTCACCTTCAGCCGGCGCTCGTTGGCCGTGTGAATGTCTTCGTCTCCAGGTTTGATCACAAAAACACTTTTGGACCACTCCTCATGAATCTAACGGACAGAAAAGGGCTGCATGAACACAAACAGTGTGATGGAACAGTTTAACATAGTTATAAACAACTATAACTATACTAAACTATACTATAAAAAAACTCCTGAAGACCCATCTCTTCAGAGAGCATCTTCTCTCCTTGACCACATGATAAGTCTACTCCTCAAAGAATTGTCACTAGCACTAATAGCTCTTATTGCACTATACCTTCATTTTTTGCTTTTACTCTTCCTGTAAGTCGCTTTGGATAAAAGCGTCTGCTACATGACTAAATGTAAATCTAAATGTAATGAACAGGATATATGTGGGTCAGTGACAAATAAGGATTGGCAAGATGTCAAATGGTGTAACCACATAAACATGATAAATATTAAATAGTTTATCCACCTATATATATATTTATATATATTTAAGTGGACTTATACATATAATTACTTCATTTTCATTTATATTTCATTTTTATATTTAGGGCGGTTTGAGCTGAACATATTCTAAATACAACCACTTTTTTCTAAAGTTCTAACAAATTATGTAAAATTTGTTATATACCATAATGTTGCAATGTAAACGTGGATTGTATTTTTTTCTTTTCTCATTTTAGTTCACATTTATTTTCCTGTATATAATCAGATTTTTATGGGGAAAAAATGACTGGTTACACCAACTGACACTGGGTTAGATGACGTCATTGACCCATAAATAAAAACAGTGAATTCTAGGCTGCAAGAGCCACTTTTCTCATTAAATATCAACATAACTTGTGTTTCTGTGCAGTTTTATTGCTGGAGATGAAGTTATGGTGAGCTAGTAATGTGTGATAGAACTTGTAGAGACCAACCTCCTGAAACCTGAGCTGGCTGTGCGTGAAAGACTTGCTGAAGCTGTTTGCCAGCTGCCGTCCGTCACATGATGAACGTATTGTTCACCACAAACTCAGCATAATACAGAGAGGAATTCAGCGGCTTGGCACATTTTCAGCTGTCACCTATTAACTTACATCAGGTCAAAGTCGCCCAGAGTGAAGCAGAAGTGCCTTTCATTGTGTTTTTACTGCAATCAGAGGAGTTAATAAGCATACAGCCCAGTGTGTGTGTGTGTGTGTGTGTGTGTGTTATGGGTTTACACCAAAAGATGTCCCCAGTCCCAGATTAAAAGCTGAAAGTCTTTAGTAAATCTAGGAGTTTTACTGGCGCTCCCGTCATCTCCATCATTCAGTTTAAGGTAGTAATCTGTTTCTATCAGTCTTTTCTTAGTCTTGGTTTGGATCATATCAAACGTGGTCAATTTGGAAACGTGACTGTAGATGTAAAAATGATCCAAAAAGGACACAAAATTATCGAAATAGACACAAATTGACCAAAAATAAATGTAAAAATGACCAAAAAAGACATAAAATAACCAAAAATAGATGTTAAAATGATTTTTTTAAAGACCAAAAATAAATGTTAAAATTATCAAAAAAGACACAAAATGACCAAAATAGATGTAAAAATTACCCAAAAAGACCAAAAATAACTGTAAAAATAATCAAAAAAGACACAAAATGACCAAAAAAAGACACAAAATGACAAAAAATTAATGTAAAAATGGTCAAAAAGGCACAAAATGACAAAAAAGGACACAAAATGACAAAAAAATAAATGTAAAAATGGTCAAAAAGGACACAAAATGACAAAAAATAAATGTAAAAAGGCACAAAATGACAAAAAAATAACGGAAAAAATAATAAAAAAAGACACAAAATGACAAAAAATAAATGTAAAAAGGCACAAAATTACAAAAATAACGGTAAAAATAATCAAAAAAGATACAAAATGACTAAAAAATAAATGTAAAAATGATCAAAAAAGGCACAAAATGACCAAAAATAGATGTTAAAATGATTTTAAAAAAGACAGAAAATGACCCAAAATACAGTCATGGTAAAAACGTGTTTGATATGATCTCAAGTCTCAGTGACACAGGGACCACCCCACCTGGTCCAGGCCGGCGGTGATCCGGCTCCTCTCCTCCGTGGTGACCAGCTTCGCCTGCTCCAGAGCCCGGACATAAGCTCTGCTGCCTCGGATGTCAGCGTCCCACATCCTGCGGTCATAAGCGATGGAAGCGTTGAACTTCTCCATGATGGGATCAGTGTCCCCGACGAAGCGTCCTCCCCACAGTTTACCGCCCTGAGGAGCACCGCAGACAACAACAACAACAACAACAATGTGTTTATTGACACATTAACGCCAGCTACAGCCTCTTTAACCCCGTCTGGACGGTACATTATTAGTTAGTTTCACCCGGAGCAGACAGAGATCTGACAGCTGCGTCCAGCTGGCTGCTAAAACAACAACAACAATAACAACAACATGCTCCCTCCCAGCCTTACCTCAGTGGTCGCCATGTTGGCAGTCGCTGGTGTCTGTATCTCCATGGAGATGTTTAGATGTTTAGATGTTTAGATGTGGAGCTGTTGAGGTGTTTTGAGCTGGTTGGTGTCCAGAGAAGGCTGGAGCGTGGCAGCTGGGATCAGAGCCGAGGGGGCGTGGCCAAACAGCAGCGAGGCTGCGCGTCAAATTGCGTCATCGGGGTTCTATTTTAACCCTTTGGAGTCTCCGGCTATTATTAGGCCCACGGGGCAGTCGCACCGAAATCTGAGAATATATATAGGAACCTGAGAATATATATTGAAATCTGAGAATATAGAAACCTGAGAATATATATTGAAATCTGAATATATAGAGAGAAACCTGAGAATATAAATTAAAAGACTGAGAATATATATAGAAATCTGAGAATATATATATAGAAACTTGAGAATATATATTGAAATCTGAGAATATATATATAGAAACTTGAGAATATATATTGAAATCTGAGAAAATATATTGAAATCTGAGAATATATAGAAACCTGAGAATATATATTGAAATCTGAGAATATAGAAACCTGAGAATATATCTTGAAATCTGAATATATAGAGAGAAACCTGAGAATATAAATTAAAAGACTGAGAATATATATAGAAATCTGAGAATATATATATAGAAACTTGAGAATATATATTGAAATCTGAGAAAATATATTGAAATCTGAGAATATAGAAACCTGAGAATATATATTGAAATCTGAGAATATAGAAACCTGAGAATATATCTTGAAATCTGAATATATAGAGAGAAACCTGAGAATATAAATTAAAAGCCTGAGAATATATATAGAAATCTGAGAATATATATATAGAAACTTGAGAATATATATTGAAATCTGAGAAAATATATTGAAATCTGAGAATATATAGAAACCTGAGAATATATATTGAAATCTGAGAATATAGAAACCTGAGAATATATCTTGAAATCTGAATATATAGAGAGAACCCTGAGAATATAAATTAAAAGCCTGAGAATATATATAGAAATCTGAGAATATATATATAGAAACTTGAGAATATATATTGAAATCTGAGAATATACATAGAAACCTGAGAATATATATTGAAATCTGAGAATATAGAAACCTGAGAATATATATTGAAATCTGAATATATAGAGAGAAACCTGAGAATATAAATTAAAAGCCTGAGAATATATATAGAAATCTGAGAATATATATATATATATAGAAACCTGAGAATATATATTGAAATCTAAGAATATATATAGAAATCTGAGAATATATATAGAAACCTGAGAATATATATTGAAATCTGAGAATATAGAAACCTGAGAATATATATTGAAATCTGAATATATATAGAGAAACCTGAGAATATAAATTACAAGCCTGAGAATATATATAGAAATCTGAGAATATATATAGAAACCTGAGAATATATATTGAAATCTGAGAATATATATTGAAATCTGAGAATATATATTGAAACCTGAGAATATATATTAAAAGTCTGAGAATATATAAAGAAACCCGAGAATACATAGTGATACCTGAGAATATATATTAAAAGTCTAATATATATTATAACCTTCAATTTAGACCTTCAATACATATTCTCAGGTTTCTATATATATTCTCAAACTTAAATTCCACATAAATGATAATAAATATATGTATGTATAATATATACAGTCCGCAATTGTGGTTTCATTTTCGTTGTGATATGTTTTGAAGAGATTGATCAATTAAGTTTTCTCTATGTGTGCCATTAGACTTTGTGACAACCATACACTATTAATGCAGTATACAACAATACAAAAACAGTCATTTCTATGCTACCCTCAAAATAATTATAATATAGAATATCGAGGCTGTTTTGCACCGATATAAACAAAGTTGTACCTTGATATTTTGGCTTGGGCAGTAAAAGTTAGAAAACCACTGATGTATACAAGCTAAATACAGAGGGTGGTTATATAGTAGTGTCCATATTTTATTCACAAATGTAAATTCCTCAAAACTATTCCACGTTTCACAACTTTTCCTGAAGAAGTCATTCATTTTCTTAGATGCGTTAAAATTGATTAGACTTAAAAATGCTTCTTTTCTGTATTAATGTTTATCAGAGCTTTTTATTCAATCTGACCCAGGTAGAAATTAAGGAATTATGATTATTATTATTATTATTATTATTATTAATACTTTTTATCGACTTTTATTCTAATTTCTGCAATTTGTTTATGTTGCATTGTTTTACTGACTATTATGCTCAGTTTCAAATTGTATCATTGTGAGAAATATTTTCTGCTTGTAAGATTTGTATTGTGAAATAATAATATCAGTATTATTAAAAATAAATAAATAAATAAATCAATAAAAGTAGTAGTGTTCATTTGCGTTATATTATTTTATTTGTTATACTATTTCCCCCACTGGGGGATAAATAAAGTCACATCTTATCTTATAAACATACCGAAGTCGGACCTTTCCGAGGGGCACCTGAATGCAGCAACACTGACCAATCACACATGTCTAAATCTGACCAATCAACTACTGGCGCGTTATTTGTTCCTCAACTCAGCTCGAAGCGGACATTTGTTGTCACGGTACGTGCAGCAGAGTTTAGTGTGTTTTTGGTGAGTTTAAGTCGGCAAAAATACACGAAACTGCCCTAAAACACATTTTTACCGACTAAAGATAAGACAGAAGGTGAGTTATGGTTCTTATTGGAACCTTGTAACTGAATGTTCTTTGATCTTTTTCACTATGCGACGTTCTAGAACGTTCGAATCGAAAGTTTATTGATTCTAGAACGTTCTAATGGAACGGGCCTCCATTAAAAATATTATGGAGGGAAACAGATTTTGCAGATTAAACAGCGAGAACACGATTATTATTAATATAGAAGCTGTATTATCGCCAGTTGTTGTGGTTCATGTGATACGCCATGTTGTTTAAAAGCAGTTGTGGAATGTAACTAAGTACATTTACTCAAGTACTGTATTTTAGCATAATAAACATGAGAAATATAAAGTGATTAAGTAGTTAAAATGAGCCTTGAAAATGCTGTTTAAATGAATGCAGCAATACAAATAATCCTAAAATATATTTGGGATAAATAAAATAACCTGGATAATCAGTACTTTTACTTTTCTTACTTTAAGTACATTTTGATACTTCTGTACTTCATTAAGTTTTAAATGCAGGACTTTTTCTTGTAGTGGAGTCATTTTACTGCAGTAAAGTAATCTAAACCAGTGGTGAAATGTAACTAAGTACATTTACGTCCAAGTAACTCAAAATTGTCTTTGAGTATTTCAATTTTAAGTAACTTTATACTTCTACTCCACCACATTTAGTCATTTTTAGAGCAAAAAAGTTTTATTATGAGTGTCTTTACTTGAGTTTTCCCATTTTATGTAACTTTATACTTCTACTTCACTACATTTTGAGGCAAATCTTATACTTTTTACTCCACTACATTTAGCTAGCAACTTTACCTACTTTTCAGGTCAAAATTTAACATAAAAAAACATGATCAAATTAAAGTGATTAGACTTTTTTTTTTAAATCTCATGACAGTATATTAAGTAGTTAAAATAAGTCCTATCGTTACAAAATTAAAATGCTGAGTGGGTCCATTATGCATAACGAGTACTTTTACTTTTGATACTTTAAGTACATTTTGATGCTGATACTTTTGTACTTTTACATGAGTATGTTTTGAATTCAGGACTTTTACTTGTAATGAAGTTATTTGACAGTGTGGTCTTAGTACTTTTACTTAAGTAAGGGATCTGAATACTTCTTCCACCACTGTTTAAAAGCTTCATTTGCAAAAATCTAAGAGTGGGGGTTTAATTATGTAATGTTTCTCAGGGACAGCAAAAATGTTGATTGGTGAGTTTGACCGGGGCCATGTTTATTTATCCAAAAGTGCCAGTCCCAATAAACATTGTAAATATTTCATTATTTTACCCATTACTGACCATTTCAATCAGTGCAATGGTGTTCTTTACCTCTCACAGGTCTTGTTTTCAGTTTGAAAAAAAGAAATGCATGTTAAAACTTTTTTTATGTACGTTGGAAAGACCTGCATATAAAATACAATAGTTTATATTACTCATTTTTAAAGATTTTATTCAAGATGTTTTCTTTTTATGGATTGATGTTGATAAAATAACACAACACACTTCTTCTGTTCGGGGTCAGATTGACCCGCTGACTTAAAATCAAGAAAGTAAACACTGTTTGAACCAGAAATGAACAAAATTACAACAACACAATAAGAGATTAGCAATATGGGTCTCACAGTTGCAAAGAAACAAATAGTATTTGACACTTCTGAGCCCTTTTATCCTCCACTTTGACTGTATGGGGAGTTGCAAATATGTGAAATGAACTATTTTCATTTTATATGTTGATTAAACTTATTAAGGAAAGCAGAAGAAGTTTCATCCCCCACAAATACTTTGAACTCTTTTCTTTCTTTTTAAAAATATATTATGGAATCAAGGCACTTACTTGTGAATCACAATGAATGTCATTGATATGAATACACTAAATTGTGATTTTATGTGTACTGTCATTACAAATTAATCCTAATTTGCTTTTTTTCCCAAAGGTAGGCCACCACATCACTGTCTTTTGGACAACATTCAAGTTCAGCTGGCAACATGTCATTTAACAACCGACAGATGTTGAAGCCCTCCAATAATGGAGGAATAATGGATTTCTTCAAGGTACCGATTTTCTACGATAAGATGAAATGTGTACTAAATTCCTACAGTATAGTTTAAGCGGTTTTTAATTCTGTCAAGAAAATAATTTCAAAATTGTTGAAACATGCATTTCATAAAAACATTGCTATCAATAACACTTCTGTCTGTTTTCTAAAGAGCCAGAAATCCAACCAGACAGAGGAAAGCAGTCCAACACCACAACCTGCTGCAGCGGTTTGTCATTTATTTTAAAGCTGTTTTTGGCAAATAATAATCTCTGACAGTTTACACTGACAATTATTTTTCTTATCTGACATTTTAATTAAACTTTTTTTGGCATATCATGAAATAAAATCAATTTAGTGGGTGTTTTCATTTCACTTTAGCCATGTGTTTGAGTTAAAATGTTGTTTTTCTGTTTGTCAGCCCTGTGTTAAACAGGAGACCTCACCAGGGAGTGCCACGCCTCTCCCCCAGCTCCAGCAGCGATCCCCTTCAGTTCAGCTTCAACCACAGGTGCTTTCCACCAACCGAATTGATTATTAAAAGTCTTTATAAATAGCAGCTGCAGCCCCTTTCATAGTGTGGTCCTGTAAATGTCCCGATATAATGCCGGAAAGATCTGTGCCGGCTTTTCGCCTTAGGGCGTTCATAGTGATCCCGTGAAGGCGTGATATTTGTGCCTATCCTCCTCTGTGACTACCTCTGGTGGCGGAAAATTGGTTGGATCACTTGATCCCGGCATCCCACTTCTGACGCGTTCATAGTGGAGGCGAGACGTTACTGAGCCGTAAATGTCCCGGCATGAAACGGCACTATGAAAGGGGCTTGTAGCTGTGTTTCCTTTAGGGGGAAGAGTGGCCACCAGGAAAGTCTCAGGCCACGCCCTCTCAAATGTCCACTCACTCTGCATGTCTCCATTACAAAAAAAGCCCCCAGAGGGATTTACGAGACGTATGATTTTCCATTGTTGCGTAATCGCTTACGCCTGGATTCCACTGGATGCGTAACGACTCCGACAGGGGTCTGTCCGCAACGGCTGCGTATCTACGCAGTCCGTCAACACCCACCGGATCCGTCTGTGTCGGAGCTGTTGCGGACAGCAGAGTCCCGAGGACGCACGAGATCTCGCAAATTCACGCCTAATCAATTGATATAACTGGAAGATAATCAACATCTCCTCGTTAATGACTGGAGACAAATCCAGCGACTCCGTCTAAACGAGCGCTAACGAGGTCGGCCGGCTTGTTAACGAGCCGGCCGACCTCGTTAGCGAACCCGAGGTATTTTATTTTGAAAATATACCGGTGTTTTATTTTGTGTCTGTGCAAGACTTCCTCTCCCGAACGATCTGCTCTGTGCTGAATTTATGCGTAGTGCTCCGTCGTCCGACAAAAATAGAAGCTCTGCGCAAGTGTTGCGAGGGCTGTCGGATGGCCCTGCGTTGTCGGACTCATTACGCAGCGGATCTGCAGTCGGTGGAATCTCACACATTGATTATAATGGGTGCGTAACGGCTCCGACGACGGATCTGCAGCCGTTACGCATCCAGTGGAATCCAGGCGTCAGCGACAGTTTCGACCGTGATCACATACGCAACAGATTAAACACGGGAGACACAACTGTGGCCGCCGTCGCTAATTGTGCACAATGTCAGCAGCTGATCATAAACAAAGCAGCATGGATAATTAGCACAGCGTCTCCACTGATCATAAACATAGTGATGTGAATTAACCGGCATCGCTAACTGTGCACAGAGTGTCCAGTGCTTGTTGTAAACAAACAGAGATCGCTAAGTGAATACCTCCTGCAGCAGCACATACACACTGTACTGCTACAGAGCTAACTGTTAACCTATTAACAGTTTGCAGACTGGAAGCTTAGGGGTTAACATCCCTTCCGGCTCTGCAGCTGGGAGAGACTGCTGCAGAAGGACTGTGCCGCTTTGACTCGGTCTTACTCTTTTTTGAAAAATAGTCGCTATGGGGGTCTGAAAAGTCGCTAAATATAGCAACAAAGTGGCTAAGTTGGCAACACTGCTTCGCCGGCTTTTACAAATGGCGCGTGTTGTTGTGGCGTTGAGTACTACGTCACATCCTGCTTAGCGTTCTATCCAATCGGCAACCAGGCTTTTTTCAGGGGAGAAAAAGTCTTGTCAAAAGACCGCTCCGGGTGGCTCATATTCAAATTAGGGGCGTTTCGGCGAGTGAGACCCGCCTCATTCTGGGTATTGGGCTGTAGTGGGAGCATCCTTTTTGACCGTTTTCTCGTTGTTTCTGAAGACACACGATACAGATCAACGGAGCCGCCCTCCCTCCGAGCTTCTAACTCCCAGAACTCCGTGCTCGTACAGCCGAGTAAAATAGGACCTGCGGGTGCTGGAGGCTCGGAGAAGGGTGGTTGTGTATGGAAATATATTTTATTGCAGTAAAATAAAATAAAATGGAACTTGTGTTTAATTTCTAGGAAGAGGAGTCTCATGAGACCCACACTTTCGAGTGGTGCTGGGGTGTCAAGAAGCCAACAACCTTCACCTGCAATAAACCAGGAACTGTGGAGGACACGCTGAAGAGAAGTTCAAAGTTTAGGGAAATCGCAAACAAGAACAAAAACAAAGAGCTTGTTATTCTGAGAGAAGGGAAAGCTATCAGTTCACACTTTCCTTGCTGCTTAATTCAAAATAAACGTCTTACTGTAAAGTACCTTAAACCGGTAAACAATGAGAACCAACCAGGTAGAGGCTCTGTCCAGCCCAAGAGAAAGGTGCCATCAGCTGAGCTTGTGATGTTTCATTTACCGACAAAGGGAGGCAAAAACGTGGTAAATATCATGAAAAACCCAGCAATAAAAAGAGACATTCAGGAAATTACTATTTATGCATACAAAGGTGAAAAAGTGAAGCAAGCCCTCAGAAGAGACGGACGTTTACTCAGTGCAGTGATCAAGAACAACCGTGTGCTCTATCGTACAGAGAATGAAGTAACCACTGAAATGTCCGATCTCGTTGATGATCTTGATGGTAAAACTTTCAAGATCATACACGATAAATCCAGTCTACCAGAGAGTCTCGATGATGCTTATGAAGCAGAAAACGAACCTGGGACGTCTGACACGAATGGCTCTCAGATATCTGAGATGAATGCAGGCCAAGTTCCTCCACAGCAGTCTACCACACAGGTAGTGAGTGACAACGTACCAAAAGAAAAACCAAAGGAAGATGACAACAAAACATCAGAAAACATGTTGCGTAAAATACCAGATTCAAAGATGATGCAGGAAAAGCTTTCTTCAGACTTTCAGTGTGTAGTGGAGGGAAAGAAAACTGAACGAGGTTCAAAGCTTTCTCGTACTCAGAATCTCTTCCGTGTAGAGTTCGGAAAGAATGCTCAGGCCTGCAGGAAAGTGAAAACAATGAGGAGACTGATGGATCTCAGTAATTCTGTTTGCCAAGTGAGAATAAATGGGAATCCAGGAGGAAGTGGCTTTCTCCTGTTTGACAGCTTCGTTCTAACGAATGCCCATGTAGTTAGCAACATTTATGAGCGCAGCAGGCAGCTTGATGAGAAGGTCACTGTGCATTTCTCTTATGAAAGTCTCGAGCCGATGGCGGCAGGATTCACAGTGATGGAGGTTGTTGGATATGAACACTTTCAGGATGAGTCTGGAAACACTTACGACTGGGTTTTGCTGAGGCTCCACGCTGATGAGAACTTGCCTGCTGGTCTCTTACCCAACTTCGGATTCATTCCACAGAGTGGTGGGATTTGCATTATTGGGCATCCTGATGGAGGTATTAAAAAGATAGATCCATGCATGGTTATTCCGACTGAAAATCGACCGCAGGTTGTTGAGAGGCATTACCATGAGAATCCGGGTGGTGTTGTAGTGGACAACAGTCATTACAAGGGGGGCCAGGGGCTAGTTCATTTGCTTACTGACCAGTTCTTTGGGTGTGTAGGAGGCGTTCAACATAACAGACAGGATCTAACCTACGAGACTAGTTTTTATTTTGGCTCGTCCGGCTCTCCGGTCTTTGATGAGCACTGTAATGTTGTTGCGATGCATTCAGGTGGATTTTCCTACAGCAATGCAAGGGGAGAACTCCAGAGTGTCCTTGAGTATGGCCACCCTTTGTCCACCATCATGGAACACGCCATCATCCAGTTGGTGGAAAAAGGAAGGTTTGACGTGTTGGAGAAATACCTGGCCTGCCCTTATGCACGACACCAAACCGTGATGAGCAACGTGAAGGCACTGGTTGAGCGCAGAAATAACACTTCATTTAAATGTGCAGTGTCAATTAACATGGCCATATACGAGTCAGACGAGAGTTTGAAGACGTTCTTAAACTTCTTCAATCTGAAAGTGGAACCAGTCCAAATGGAGATTGATTGAGTTTGGGAAGATGGTTACAAAGCAAACGGTTTCAGAGCTGAGGGTCAAAGTTTTAGCTTTGTTTTCATCAGGATGCGTTCATTTTCACTTCAGGACTGTGTTCATTGTTTTAAGGAACCATAATTTGTTTAAGGATAAAAAACAACTGTGGTTTCTCTATACTCGTATGAAATCACGTTTATATCTAAATGATTATTTTCATCAGTGCGATATTTCGTAATATTTTTGTTCAGCAAATACCAAATCATTGGACCTCCTGCATGATTCGTTCATATGTACAGATTTAAATTCTGCATACAAGCAATTTCAGAACTTTTTGTGGCATTCATCAATCCTTTCTGGCATCCTGTTTGTTTTAAGGAAGGATGAAAAGGTTTTTAAAGGTTACATTTTTATTTTTTAAAAGATTGTCAATGTGAAAAAAACAGACAATTTCATGGATTTTTATGGACTGATTATCGCTGATAACATCCATAAGACTTTATATCACTTTATGTGGGCGTTACCTTATGTTTGCAATGATTTTGTGGGTGAGAACAGACTCGACTGTTGCTCACGTGTTGTGAATCTCACAAAGGGTTTTCTTATTGTTATCTTAATATTAGAGAAAAATAAAAAAAATCCTCAGAAAAACTTGTATCCCCTATTACAGATGTATCTGTATTGGTGTATTTCCTGTCGCATAAGTAATAACAAATGACTGTTTGGTCCGGCTCATGACTTGGTCAGTAGGGTAGCAAAATTCCAGGAAGTCCGAAACTTTCCATTGATGGGAATAAACGGGAATAAACCGATATTTACTAAATTGAAGGTTGGCCGTTAACGGGAAACCTTAAGTAAAGTTGGGGAAAATTTATTTGAGCATAATCTTGTTTTTCATGTTTTTGTTGTTCATTAATATAATTAAAACTTGATAAAGTTCGACTTACTAGAGGTGGTCGGAAACATCGAGAAATAAAAAGACTGAAGTGAGAATTTTCTCTTATTGGACAAAACAATTCTTGATTTAATTTAATTTGGTGGACACAAAATGCAGTTAAACAGTTAAATCTCAATATATTGTATCGCAATACTCACCATATCACAAAATGCTTAAAATGCAATAATATCATATCGTGACTCAAGTATTGGGATACAATCATATCATGGAGCCTCTGCTGATTCACACCTCTAGTAATTACCAATAAATCTTATGAAATGTCATGTTTATTTTACTTTGAATATTTCCCCAGCTTAATTTCTCGTGGAAAGTTTCTGGAAAGTTTCCTCCCCTTTGCAAACCCCTTTGGTCACTATGCAGGAATGTTTGTTTTAAAAAAAAAAAGCCTTACAGATCTGTTTTTGCATTTTTGAAAAACTGTTTTTGGTTGTTTTGTTTTTAAAGAAAGTCAAACCTGGAGCGTTTGATTTCATCTTATTTTTAAAAGAAATGTAAAATGTCTGTTTTCTGTTATTGTCATTGTATTAATTTAAGTGTTTTGGTGCTTTCCTCTTTTGAAAGTGACCATTTCAATTTCAGAGGGATATTACCCACTTAAATTACATCATGATGATTAAAAAAACTGTTTATGAATTATGATGTTTTGACATCAAATAAATTGATTTATTACATATTTGGATTTTGATAGTTTTTTTCCCAACCAGCTGATAACACTGAATATCAGAAACACTGATTTCTGAATTTCATAAACATGAATAAACACGTGACATAAAGACATTTTTAAAGTCTATGAAACAAGGAGATGCAGAGATGAATTAAATGTCCAAATATTTAATGTATGAAATATATATATTTATATGAGAATAACCATAGTAGTATATGTTCACATATATGTTTATACATATATAAAAATGCCACGTTCATATATAATGTATGCTTATATTTTAGACATACATGTTATGAACATATGTATATATCAATTCCAAAGCACGTTAATATATGTCTATATATATTTAAATATAAATTAAATAATGTATAATCTATTATAATAAATAAGTCATGTATGTTCAAAATATGTATAAGCAGACAGAATGTGTTCATAAACTGGCATATATAAGTGAAATATATGTTCACAACATATTTTAATTAAATCTTTTATTTTTACAATTTTTTTATGATTTGTACAAATAACTGTCAAATATGTCACTATTATATATATACACACACAAATATAGAATAGTGAAACTATAAATGTGTGTACTATCTACACATGTACATATATATTTGTACATATATATAGATGTATATATACACATCCCAAAGACTGTCAATATATTATGTATAAATATATGGGTACATATGTGTACCCATATATTTATACATATATATAAATATATATATTTTCCAAAGACTGTCAGTATATTATATAAATAGAAAAGAAAGTCATGTGTTTAATATGATAGTAAAAAAATACAGAACATTTATCGCTTTATTGTTCATAAACTTGCTTGTATAGATGCAATATTTATGGGTAACATATATGGTCGCAACACATAACATATATATATATATATATATATATATATATATATATATATATATATATATATATTAAAAAAACAGATATTTTTAAATATATGCACTTTAATGCATTTCATACATGTTAGAACCCTTATCTTCATATAACCAGAGGATGGATATGTGTGATAATAATATATTTCCTTAAAGGTGAAACATATGGCAACTCTATCATCATCATAATAATAGATTGTTTACAAACAGCGATGACGTGTTTTGTGGGCGGAGACTAAGTGTCATATATTTAATTTTATTAGAATTACAAATTTAAAAAGGGTGATAAACTCTACTAAGCAATTTATTAGTAAAAAATAGTGCTTTTATACATTTCCTTTGTCATATGTAACATAATAAAATAAAAACAGGAGGAATCAGCGGGACGCAGGGCGGAACGTTCGAGCCGGGTGACGTTTCTCCACGGACACTTTAACAACGGACCGCAGCTGAAGGCCTGCCGACATGGAAGTGTAAGAATCTTTAAAATAACTTTAGATTAGTTCATATTTTCCTACAGTTAGTTTATTAATCGACAGTTACATTTAATACATTTTACTCCCGCAGCTAAATATTGTGGTCGTAGTTTGAGTCTTTGTCTCCGTTTCCGGTTTCTTTACTAAATCAGATTTTAGCACATTTTCTATTTTATCTTTAAATAGAAAAACAATGTAACATAATTTTTTTTATGTCTACTCATTAATACATATAATCCATAAAACCACCAAGGACTTTTTATTGAAAATTAAAGCCTAGTCTATCTGTTTTACAGTTTATGGATTTTATTCGTTTTAAATAAAATGTACTTTTTGTTTTTAGGTTAAATTAAAGCGAGAATCTGTCAAGTATTGTTTGTATAATTGAGCATGTGTTTACAGATTGTTGTCATGCTACTTTTTTTTTTTTCATTTACAGAAGAACTCTATATGCTCTCATATTTATAAACAAAATAGTTTCTGTTTTTTTCTCTCAAATATCTTTTGTGAATTTTAGCTCCGATCACATTATGGGGAATGTAAAGTTTAAAAATATATAAGTTGATATTTAACGAAAATTTGTATTTTATTCTTTTTTTAAATATTTATTAGAACTGTTGACATCTTGTTATTATCATTATTTTATTCTTTTTTTTTTTTTTGCTTTATTGTTTTATTTACAGAAGAACTTAAAATTAATTCAATTCAATTTTCAACAATCCCAACTGCTCTCATAAGCAAAATATTTTTTTTCTGGTATTTTTTCACACACACCCATATATATATATATATATATATATATATATATATATACAACCAACAACATAATACAATCAAGAAAAACAAATAAATAAAAAACAAAACAAAAAGCGAATGTTTCGTTAATCAGAATATGTCAAAAATATATTGAAATATATACATATTTAATAATTTTACATCGCATATATATATACATACATAGATACAAGAATATGTCAAAATAAATGTAAATATATTTCAATTTATATTTTAATATATTTTTTAAATTAATTTATATTATTTTTTTTATATAAATTGAAATATATATGTACTTATTTAAATATATTTTGAAATATTCTTGTATATGTGATGTAAATAAATTGAAATATATATATTTAAATTTATTTTGACATATTTTTGTTTTTTTGTTTTTTTTCTTTATTTGTTTTGTTTTTCTTGAGCCGCCCACTAAACCCTAAACGTAATACTCTCCATAATCTATATTCCTTAATACTCTTGACATTAGAAACACGTAAACACTCTGATGATAGTTTTGTATTTGTTGCCGACTGAAAGAACGTAAAAACTGTAAATGAAACATTTGATCTTAGTTTATTTTGTCACATATGAAGTTTACGAACCTCTAGAATGAACCTCGATACTCAACGTCACTTCTTCTCTTTCCAGGAAAAACGCCAACGCTGCCATGCTCAGTAACTACGAGGTAACGTCTCGCTGTTCTGCATTAAACCTTCCTGTAGAGTCCAGTGGAAATAATATTACTTCCTGTAGTCAGGAGGTGGAGATAAGGTTCTCCTCTCTGTTTGTTCTGTCAGGTGTTCAAGCTGCTGACGGACCTGAAGGAGCAGAGGAAGGACAGCGGGAAGAGCAAACACAGCGCCGGGCAGCAGAACCTCAACACCATCATGTACGAGGTCAGACGGCGCTCCGTGTTAAACTCTCTCCTGTTGATGTTCGTCACGTTATCACACTAATGTAAATACAAGAAGGTCTCAGGAGTCTGTAGGCACCATGTGCATCAGGAGATCATGTCGGGAAGCTGTCGAAGTAACGCTGCAAAGATCTGCGTTTTTTTATGTTTCATTCAAAAAAACCTCAAGTGGGGCGCCCCGGTGGCACACCTGGTAGAGCGCGTACCATAGAGGCACCGTCCTCGTGAGCGGGCGGCCCGGGTTCGAATCCGACTCGGAGCCCTTTAACCGCATGTCTCCCCCTTTCACTCTGTTTCTCACTATCAATAAAGCCTTGAAAATGGCCAAAAAATATCTAAAAAAAAATAAAATAAAAAAAACCTCAAGTATCGGGATAAAATCATATCGTAATGAAATCATATTGTGACTCGAGTATCGTGATGAATTCGTATCGTGATTCAAGTATCGGGATAAAATATATATCTATATAATATTTGTACCTCGGAGTGGTGATCGGCAACAGACTGGACTGGAGATCTAACACAGAGGCTGTGTACAAGAAGGGGCTGAGCAGACTCTATTTCCTGAGGAAGCTGAGATCCTTCAATGTGTGCAGCAAGATGTTGGAGATCTTCTACCAGTCTGTTGTTGCCAGCGCCATTTTCTTTGCTGCTGTGTGTTGGGGCAGCAGCATCAGAGCCAGCGACACCAACAGACTTGATAAGATTATCAAGAAGGCTGGCTCTGTACTCGGTCTCAGGCTGGAGACTTTTGAGACCGTGGTGGAGAGGAGAACACTGAACAAACTGCTGGCCATCATGGACAATGACCAGCACCCTCTCCATCACACAGTAGAAAGACAGCGGAGCACCTTCTCTCACAGGCTGCTCCAGCTCCGCTGTCATAGGGACAGATATAAAAAATCTTTCCTGCCACATGCCATCACACTGTACAATAACAAATAATAGCCTGGTTCATTACATACTGTCTATGCACTTTATGTGTTTCATAGCACCAACATTTTTATACTGTATATTCATATTTATTCTGCACTGGAATTCTATTCCACTCCTTCTTTAGACACTTTATTTTTTATTGTATTTTATTGTATTCTTATATTTTATTGCTTGAAGTATGCCGAGGTTGTTCTTTTTATTTAATTGTGTTGTTATTGTCTCTGTGTGTAATGCTGCTGCTACACTGTAATTTCCCAGCTTGGGATAAATAAAGTACATCTATCTATCTATATCTATCTAAATCATATTGTGACTTAGGTAGCGGGATAAATTCGTATCGTTCCTTTTAATAATAATATATATAATAATAAATATTTTAATAATCCGTTTTAATCACCAGCCATGTTGCTTCTCTGTCCTCTGATCTTCCTTCAGACTCTGAAGTATCTGTCCAAGACGCCGTGCAGCCGCCAGAGTCCAGACGTCGTCAAGGACTTCCTGACCACCATGATGCCGCACAAACTCACCAAGTCAGTGACAATCCAGTTTAGAGATCGCTTCAGATGAGCAGTTTTTATCTGTCTCTGTCTCTGGTTCTGACTCTGGTTCTGGTTCTGTCTCTGTCTCCGTCTCTGGTTCTGGCTCTGGTTCTGGTTCTGGTTCTGTCTCTGGTTCTGGCTCTGGTTCTGGTTCTGGTTCTGTCTCTGGTTCTGGTTCTGGTTCTGACTCTGGTTTTCCTCCGTCAGAGCAGAGAAGCTGCAGTTATTGAACCACCGGCCTCAGACTGCAGTGGAGATCCAGCTGGTGAGTGTTTCACTTCATTATTCCAGTTACTGTTATTATATTAGACTTTGTTTCTGTTCATCTCTTATTCAGATTTTTCTCTTTTTCACACATTTATTGAGCAACAAAACGAGTCAGCGTGTCCTGTTCTATGACTGGTGATACTGAAATGTTTCTTTCTCGTGTCAACATATCAAACAAAAAGTCCAAAACTGACAATCAGCTGATCCAACTAACACGTGTTTTCCATATAAAACCATCAAAAACACACATTCATTACATAACAGTCCACACCAGAGAACATTACAACCTACGAGGCCATTTTCAAAGCCGTGTTGACCTCTGACCTCCAGATATCTGAATATAAAAAGGTCCTATATTCCCTAAAGAGTCTCCTCTTGAGAGAAATAACCATCAAACCAAAGTTAGAATAGTTTTGGATTTTTCATTACTGTTAGTTTTAATTTTGTTGTGATTTTTTGTTTTCAAATCCAGTTAGTTTATGAGTTTTTAGAGTGAGTTTATTAGTTTTAATTCGTTTTTATTTTTTGGAAAATGCTTAGTTGTAGTTTAGTTTTTATTAGTTGTAGTTTTTTTGTAATGGGGTATTTGTTGGGTGCTAGATTTTTAAAAAAGTCCCAATAAATGTTTCCTTTATTTCCTTTGTCTGATCCATCTCAGCCCCAATAAGTTTATTAAGTCATAAAACCAGATAGATGAAATAGATTTCATATCAACCAAAAAGGTTTATGTATAAAAAAGTTGACAAAGACGAAAACGAAGGACATTTTCACTATAATTTTAGTTAGTTTTGGAACCACAAAATACAGTTTCAGTTAGTTATCAATTTTTTTAAACACTGGTTTCTATTTTTATTATTTATTTCATTTTACAAAAAGTTTTTTCAATTGTAGTTTTCATTATTTCGTTAGTTTTCGTTCACTATAATAACGTTGCTTCAAACCTCATTTCTCTGCCCATTATTAATTATTCATCATTATTCATTATTCAGCATGTTCTACTGTAAACGTGTCTGGTTGTGTAGCTTTGTGTTGGCAGGTTAACTGAAAAAAACCAGGAACTTAATATGATGATAATGTAACTCTGTCACTGAACGAGTGTGAACATGTTGGTGTGGACCAGCCGGACCGGTCTCAGATAATGATCTGGCGGTGGGAAGATGTTTTGCATCTGTGTGAGTCCAGAGCGCCGCGGGGCGTTTCTAGTTCTGCGTGGTGCATCAATCCAGCCTGTTACTGGTCCTGATGTCTGGAAACAGGCTGACGAGCTGCAACACAGTTATATTAGAGTCATTCTAGGACGGCAGAGGAGGTCAGCTCCACTCTAGCTGTCCTCGTTCCCTCAGCAGTCAGCAAGGTTATTATAGTTAACGAAAACTAACGAAATAACGAAAACTAGAATTGAAAAAACATTTTCGTTAACTGAAATAAAAATAAAAACTAGAGTTTTTTAAAAAACGATAACTAACTGAAACTGTATTGTGTGGTTACAAAACTAACTAAAACTAACTAAAATTATAGTGAAAATGTCCTTAGTTTTCGTTTTGTCAACATTTTTCATTCATAATTCAGTGTTTCTATTTGAACATGCAACACATGGTGAATATGTTTACTGAGACTGGGATGTTTACACTAGAACCAAAATTCAAAACAGTTAATAACCATATTGGGGCTGAGATGATAAACCAAAGGAAATAAAGGAAACATTTATTATGACCTCTTTGAATCTGGCACCAACACATAGCCCATTACAAAAAAACTAAAACTAACACTAAAACTAATAAAAACTAAACTAAAACTAAGCATTTTCAAAAACTAAAAACTAAACTAAAACTAGAAAACTCACTCTAAAAACTAACTAAAACTAACTGAATTTGAAAACAAAAATTCACAACGAAATTAAAACTAAAACTTATGAAAAATCCAAAACTATTATAACCTTGGCAGTCAGATGTGACTCCAGGCTGGATGTTGTCTTGTTTAGGCTTTATAACTCTCAGACTGTTGAGGGACCCCAGGACGCACAAAGACCCACACACTAGAGCAGTAGTTCTCAACCTTTTTGAGACGCGACCCCCAATTTAACATGCATGTTGTCCGTGACCCCCGCTCACTGAACACAATCTCTCACGCACAGTTCAGATCACCCAAAAAAGACACAAATTGACCAAAAAAGACACAAATTGACCACAAAATGATCACAAAAGACACAAAATGACCAAAAAAGACACAAAATGACCCAAAAAAGAAACAAAATTACAAAAAGACACAAAATTAATAAAAAAGACACAAAATGACCAAAAAAAAGAAACAAAATGACCAAAAAAATCACAAATCGACCACAAAAAAGACATTAAATGACCAAAAAGACTAAAACACATTAACACATGAACACTTTAACACAGTGGAGACAGAGCTGACTTCCAGAATGATTTGGCGACCCCCAGATATCATCTCGCGACCCCAATTGGGGTCCCGACCCCAAGGAAAATGGCCACGTCAGGTTTTTTGTACTAACTAAAATTTAGCGGAACTTTGGCGCGTCATTCCACCTCCGTCCTGACTGCCTGTCTTGTCTTTGACATGGTGTGTGTGTGTGTGTGTGTGTTGAGATGGTGGAGGAGAGTGAGGAGCGTCTGTCTGAGGAGCAGATCGAGGAGCTGATCCAGAGCGTGGCTGACCTCCTCCCCGGAGACCCGGAGCAGGAGAACGCCGCTCCAGCAGACGGCGAGGAGATGGAAGAAGCTGCTGAGCAGTCGTGACAGAACGGGACTGTTTATTCATCAGTGAGCATCAAGCAGACTGAAGAGACGCCTCGCTGGGACTAAAAGGACCTGATGACCTCATTAAATGATTCACGTTAAGGTGAATTATATCATTATATAATGTCTGCTCTTACATACAACATGCACACGCTGTCATTAGTGCAGTTTATAGACTGTGAGTCACAGATTTCTTGTTTTGCTCTAATTTGTATTTCACATCCGATGATGTTCCTGCAGAGACGGTGTGTGTGTGTGTGTGTGTGTGTGTGTGTGTGTGTGTGTGTGTGTGTGTGTGTGTGTGTGTGTGTGTGTGTGTGTGTGTGTGTGTGTGTGTGTGTGACTCAGTGTTGTTCTGTGTGTAGAGATGAGGCTGTGATATCAGTCAGTCATGTAATTAAACTTTGTTGCAGCACTAACTGACTGTTATTAGAGCTTGTTGTCATTCCAGCCTGTTTGCTCCACTAGATACAGCAAAACTTTGCACTTTCTACTTAGATTGATGCATTTTTGCATGAATATGATACACCAATGCTTCACCGTGTCTCTGTTAGGAGTTAGTGACGGCCAGACGGAGTATAAAGTATAAAGTGTCTGTTAAGGAGGACGAGTCAAACAAACCCAGGACTTTCACCAAAAGACGTAAAAAGACCAAAAATGACATTCAAGACCAAGACTAGATGTAAAATGACTAAAAGAGATACAATGATCCAAAAAAGGCACAAAATGACAAAAAAAATGGTAAAAAATTACCCAAAGAAAGACGTAAATATCCAAAAAAAAGGTGTAAAATGACCCCAAAAAACATGTAGATATATTTTAAAAAAAAGGTGTAAATATCCCCCCAAAAAAGACCCAAAAAAAGATACATATACAAAAAAGATACAAAATGACCACAAAAAAGACGTAAAAATAAATAAAAAAATTACAAAATGACCATGTAAAAAAAGACGAAAATATATATTAAAAAATGACAAAAAAAAAAGATCAAAATGAAAAGCAGAAAGTGTCAGTTAGGGTGGACGGATCAAACAAACCCAGGATTTTCACCAAAAGACATAAAAAGACCAAAAATGACATTCAAGACCAAGAATAGATGTAAAATGACTAAAAGAGATACAATGATCCAAAAAACGGCACAAAATGACAAAAAAAATGGTAAAAAATTACCCAAAGAAAGATGTAAATATCCAAAAAAAGGTGTAAAATGACCCCAAAAAAACACATACATATACAAAAAAAGATACAAAATGACCACAAAAAAGACGTAAATATAAATAAAAAAATTACAAAATGACCATGCAAAAAAAGACGAAAATATATATTAAAAAATGACAAAAAAAAAAGATCAAAATGAAAAGCAGAAAGTGTCAGTTAGGGTGGAGGGATCAAACAAAACCCAGGATTTTCACCAAAAGTCATAAAACGACGTAAAAAAACAACGTTCAAGACCAAGGCCATGAAATGATCAAAAGAGAGACACAATTCCCCCAAAAAATATTCATCTTATTCTCGTGGTCTAGTGATGAAAAAGTAAACAAACATCACCATAAAACTAAATGTGAAAAATAATTGACCAAAAAAAAAGACGTGAATATAAAAAAAGTTACAAAATTACAAACGAGACGTAAATATAAAAAAGGTCAAAATTGACCAAAAAAAAGACGTAAATATCCCCAAAAAAGTACAAAATGGCCAAAAAAGACATACAATTATAAAAAGGTACAAAATTTTTAAAAAGACATAAATATCCCAAAAAAAGGCCCCCAAACAAGATGTAAATATACAAAAAAGGTACAAAATGACCCAAAAAAGATGTAAAATTAAAAAAAAAATACAAAATGACAAAAAAAGACATAAATATACCAAAAAAGGTACAAAATGACCCAAAAAAGACATAAATATCCCAAAAAAGGTACAAAATGACCCAAAAAAGATGTAAAATTTAAAAAAAAATACAAAATGACAAAAAAAGACATAAATATCCCCAAAAAGGTACAAAATGACCCAAAATGACCCCCGACCTTTTATATCCTGCAGTCGGCAGGTTGGCTGTGGATCAGAAGCGACAGGATGGATTTTGGCGGCTACTGCATGATATCTGAAAGTGTAAAGTTGCGTTATTTGTACGTGATTGGTGAGACCGGGTCGTTTATTAATAATAATTCAATATCATTTTAAATGTTTAGTCAGTGCAGGGGTGGAATAAGGCTAGTGCTTTTATTTTGGTAGTCTATGAGTAAGGCTGTCTCCGGCAGAGACAGAAACTCTGACTGATGTGTGATTATTTTTAGAAATATGTCTCATATACAGTCTGTCAAGTGTTTGATTCATCTTTTTCTCATGGTCCAGTGATGAAAAAGTACAGAAACATCACCATAAAACTAAATATTGAATCTTCAACGGAGCATCCTGATAATATGGAAGCAGAGAAAAGCATCTTGTTTATAAAAACCCAGATGAAAAGTGTCTGCAGCTGTTTGTCACAACGTTTCCTAATGAGATAAAGCTTTGCACTTACAAATATATCTAATAAATAAAGACCAAAAATGACATTCAAGTCCAAGAACAGATGTAAAATGACATAAAGAGACAAAATGACCCCAAAAAGGACGTAAACATCCAAAAAAGCTACAAAAAAGAAAGACGTAAATATAAAAGTAGGTACAAAATGACAAAAAAGGAAATAAATTTAAAAAAAGATACATAATGATAAAAACGTAATACGTAAAAAAAGACGTAATATCCCTAAAAGGTATTAAAAAACGCCCCCCAAAAATAGATAAATGTCCAAAAAAAGGTACAAAATGACCAAAAAAACACAATAATATCCCAAAAAAGGAAAGAAAATAAAGGCCCAGAAAAAAGTAAGTAAGTAAAATTAAAAAGTGACTTAAAAAGGTGTAAATAACCCCAAAAAAGACATAAATATGCAGGTGAAAAAGGTAAAAAATGACCCAAAAAAAGATATAAAATTAAAAAAAGGTACAAAATGACTAAAGAAAAGATGTAAATATGTTTTAAAAAAGGTTCAAAATCACCCAAAAAATACATAAATATAAAAAAAGGTTAAACAATTTTTTAAAGATCACAAAAAACATGTAAATATCCCCAAAAAAGTCAAAAATGACCCAAAAACATGTGAAATTAAAAAAGGGTACAAAATGACTACAAAAAGAATAAACATCCCAAAAAGTGAAAACAAAAACATCCCCATAAAACTAAATATCGTATCTTCAACAGAGCGTTGTGATAATATGGAAGCAGAGAAAAGCATCTTGTTGATGTGTCTGCAGCTGTTTGTCTGGTCTCGACCACAACATTTCCTCATGAGATACCAGCCTCAGCAACATGACGGAGGGCCGAGAGCTGCTGCTGAACTCATGAGACTCATTTCACAGTGAGACGATGCAGCGAGGCCTTCAGTCAGTCCTTCACAGCTCTGAGCATCAAACACTAGGAGGTGAAGCTCAACTCTTTATGTTAGTAAATATGATCTCTCTTTAGGAAGAACTTTTCAAAATCCAACTTACAAAGTGTTTCACAAGCTGCAAAGTCAGAAAAGCATCAGGTTTAATTTAACTCTGTGGAGTCTGATAGAGCTATTATGTTCATTTTGAATCCTTTTCATGTCTTTTTGTGTCTTTGTAAGTCATTTTGTGTCTTTTTGTGTCTTTTTTGGTCATTTTGTGTCTTTTTGTGTCTTTTTTTAGTCATTTTGTGTCTTTTTTGTCATTTTGTGTCTTTTGTCGTTTTGTGTCTTTTTTTGGTCATTTTGTGTCTTTTTTTGTCATTTTGTGTCTTTTCTTTAGTCATTTTGTGTCTTTTTTGTCGTTTTGTGTCTTTTTTTGGACATTTTGTGTCTTTTTTTTGTCATTTTGTGTCTTTTTTTAGTCATTTTGTGTCTTTTTTGTCATTTTGTGTCTTTTCTTTAGTCATTTTGTGTCTTTTGTCGATTTGTGTCTTTTTTTGGTCATTTTGTGTCTTTTTTGTCATTTTGTGTCTTTTTTTAGTCATTTTGTGTCTTTTTTGTCATTTTGGGTCTTTTCTTTAGTCATTTTGTGTCTTTTGTCGTTTTGTGTCTTTTTTTGGTCATTTTGTGTCTTTTTTAGTCCTTTAGTCCAACATAAAATGTGATTTTGAATCTTTTTTTTAAACTTTCAAAACACTATCATGCTCAATAAAGAATTTTAAATGTGTCAAATGTGAACAAAGGTGTCAAATCTACCATATAAGAGGGTTCCATCCAGTTCTGTCATTTGATACTAAATCTATTTGAGCTTGTCTCCAGTTTTACTTGGTATATCATCATCAAACTGAAACTGGCCTCATGGAGTTTACAGCCAGAACTTTAGAGGTAAATGTACAGTAGGGCTCCACGCTGCTTTGTTTTCTAGTCTGATGGAGGCAACAAGTCTGGATTATTTGGAGCTCCAGGACACTCCACAGGGTTAAAGGAACTAAAAGAGTTGAAAGGAAGATAAAACTGATGAAAGTTCGTCTTAAGAAGGAGGTCAGAGTAGATGTGATTATATTTCTGTTCCACAGGATCTGACCTGCAGACTGGTGTATAAACAGTCAACCTCTTCACCTCCAGGCTCTGAGCCACTTGTGTTTTCACTGCTGGATGTTGTGAAGCAGCAGAGGAAGGATGTGCTGGTTAGATTTGTTAACCTCTCTTGGTTTGAGCTTCCTGTTAATGTCTCACATCAGTTTCCTGCTCTGGATCACAACCTGCTGAAGCAAAGTGAAGATCATGGCTACACACTTTAGTTCCAGGAGCCCAAAGAGATCCAGACACATGAACATGAAGCCTCCCAGTATGAAGACTAGATCATAAACTCTAATGTCTTAAGATGTTGAACCTTCATTTACATATTCAGACATACAAAAAGCCATCAACTCACTCAAAAACATGCTGTGGAATATTTAAGTAGTGTGTTAATTGGTTGAAAACCAAAATATTTGTGGTTTTGCAATTCATTTGATAACATTAGAAATGTAGGCCCCTTTATATTTATTCAGTATTAAGTTTTAAATACATAATGAAAATAAGATTCTGTTGCAGTCTGAGATCTCCCAAAGCTACCAGTTTACTGTTTAGCCCTTTAGGACCAAAGCAGTTTCAGGAGCGTTTGGAGCCGGTGCTAGTGCTGGTTCACAGTTGGTTCCACTGGTGTATGGACGCCCAATACATTCTGATTAACACTGAACGTAACATGGTAATGTTGGACTTTGTTGTTAGCTAACGCTAGCACTCTAATGTTAGCAATCGCCCGCTACCGTTAGCACACTAGCTCGCCCGTATCAATCACATTGCAGTTAAACAAATCAAATAAATGAATGAAACACGTTTTAGTTGGTCTTTCCTACGGCGCGGTTCGCGGTTTAAGACCAGCAAACAGTTGGTGCCACAGTGGAACCGGTTTTCCCAGCCAGGAGCTGGTTCTTGGGCGGTGAAAAACCAAAGAACCAGTTCGCAATTGGGTACAGGCCGGGAACCGGCTCTGGTCGAAAAGCCCTATAATAATTTCCTGACCATGAGACCCAGTTTTGAAAAGGATCAAAATGCAGTTTTAAGAGCTCAAAATACAGTTTTTAAGAGTTTTATATATATATATATATATATATATATATATATATATATATATATATATATATATATATATTTATATAATGTTGGAAATCAGTTTTGGGAAATGTGGTTGCCATTTTTAGTTGCCCTTTTAAGAAGTTAAAATAATATGTCAGCATAATACAGTCTTTATTCCCCAAAACGCAGGATGCTGTAAAATGTAAATTAAAAACAGAATGCATCATTTGCATCAGTTTTGAATGCTGTTTTAAATTGAATATACAGTTAAATTAATCTTTAGCTGTGTTTTTTGTGACTATTAATTATACTTATGACCAAAGCAACTAAAGGGACCAATAACTCAAACCTTCAATTGATTTACACAATGTTGTCAAATGTTTATTAATGACATGTATCAATATTTTAGCAGTTATTGTCAATAAAGAGTCTACAGCTCGACTGCTTTATTATAAGACTGTACACATGATGGGGTTAACGGGGTTAATAGGGGCCTATGAGCTAATCTTCGTCCCTTTGGACCCTGAGCAGGTTAATCACATATATATTTAGTGTTGACTGGGAGAGTCCATCCACTCTGGGGACTGGACATAAATCAAGCCAACAGCTTTCAGATGTAACAAACCAGTGGTGGAAAGTAACTAAGTACGTTGACTCAAGTACTGTACTTAAGTACAATTGTGAGGTACTTGTACTTTACTTGAGTATTTCCATTTAATGTAACTTAATACTTCAACTTCACTACATTTTAGGCAAATACTGTAGTTTTACTCCCCTACATTTAGCTGACAGCTTTAGTTACTTTTCAGGTCGAGATTTAACATGAAATACAGTCATGGAAAAAATGATTATATTTCATTCATTATTGATGCATCTCATAATGTATTTGTGCATCTCAGTGGCTTATTTACGCTTTATTTATTTATTGTTATTTGACAGAATTGAATGTAACTTGGTCACACTTGATGCTCCACAGAGGCCGCAGTGTATCATTAAAAACCACCTCGGACTTAAAAAAGAGGAGTTTTTAGTAAGGAAGAGGTGGGCAAAGGTATATTTCAGTCATTATTGATGCATCTTATAACTTATTTGTGTATTCCAGTGGCTAGTTTACGATTTATTTATTTATTGTTATTTGACAGACTTTAGCTTAAATTGGTGTTCAACAGAAGCCACAGTGTATCATTAAAACTCTTGTTGTGGTGAAAAAAGGAGTTTTTACTAATGAAGAGGTGGGCAAATGTATATTTAATTCATCATTGATGCATCTCAGTGGCTATTTTACACTTTATTTATTATTATTTGACCGACTTTAACATAACTTGGTAACATTTGGTGCTCTACAGAGGCCGTAGTGTATCAATAATATATCAATAAAACCTGTGTCGTGTTGAAAAAAGAAGGTTTTACTAAAGAAGAGGTCGGCAAATGTATATTTCAGTCATTATTGATGCATCTCACAACTTATTCGTACATTTCAGTGGCTTATTTACGCTTTATTTATTGTTATTTGACAGACTTTAGTGTAACTTGGTCACACTTGGTGCTCCACAGAGGACGCAAAGCCCACATCAGTTGAAAAAAGGAGTTTTAACTAATGAAGAGGTGGGCAAATGTATATTTAATTCATTATTGATGCATCTCATGACTTATTTGTGCATTTCAGTGACTATTTTACACTTTATTTATTATTATTTGACCGACTTTAACATCATTTGGTCACATTTGGTGCTCCACAGAGGCTGCAGTATATCATTAAAACCCACGTTGTGGTGAAAAAAAAGGAGTTTTTACTAATGAAGAGGTCGGCAAATGAAATACAGCCACTTTAACCTGACATGAAAGCCCACACTGTGATTATATTCCCCCTGAGGGCTTTTACTGAGAGCAAACCAATCGATGGGGTGAAGTAATTTTAGCCTCCGAGGAAAAAAAATCAACGGTTGCTGGTGTGGAACGCTGTGGAATGGCCCTTTAACAGCTCGACCAATAGGAAGCGCGCAGGCAGATGCGCTTTAATCTTTAGAACGCTCGTCGACCAATCAGAGCGCAGAGTCCTCTACCTATCCCCTCGCGCTGCCTCTCTCTTTTTTCCCCCTTTGCCACTTCTCCTTCTCACTCACGGTGCGAAGTTGCAGCCGTGAAACGTTGTGTAATAACGCGTGTTTTTTAACGTTATCACGAGGAAAAGCTCCACGGCAGCTCCTCCACGGGAGGCGGGACACCGATGTGGAAACACGAGCTGCTGCTTTCAGCTTTTTCGGACCGAGCTTCATGATTTTTTCCTCGGATTTCGGCGGTTTCACGGTCGCTGGTGAGTGAGTGAACACCATTTTTAACGGATCTGACATATTTACAACACACACACACACACACACACAGAGAGGCTGTTCGTGGTGGTGGCGGCTCCGTCACGGTGTGTGGCTGCTGCAGGTCGTTTACCTGGCGGCTGGCTGCAGCTGCTGCATTTGTCTTTGTTTTTGCAGACAGATGCCGGTGGTGCGGCCAGATGTTGCTGCTGCGGGCCTGCCGCTCTGCAGCTGGACACTAATCCTGTTGGCTGTGCAGCAGTGAGAGCTTTGACCTGCTGCTGCTTGTGTTTTCACCAGCATGCACCTGGTTCACCACATTTTTTGCACCGCGAGTGTTGTTGTTTTTTTGCAAAGAAGCAGCTGGGTGATTGTGATGGAGCCAGTCTAAGTTATGTATGTGAAGATTATAAGGACATACTTTATTAACCTCTGCAGTTCAGCAGATTTTGGTTCAAATTAGTCAACTTCCTGCATTAATTTCTGTCTGTTCAGCATCTTCCAGTCTGTCCTTACATCACATGCATGGCTCCTTTTTCTACACACTAACTTGGCTATCAGTCAGATTTGACATTTTATTTTAATGAACAAAGTATAAAGCTGCCAGGAACCCAAAATACAAACAAAAATCACAGGTGTCTATGGAAATGTACCTTTTTCTTTTTTTTTTTTTTTTTTTTACTATTTATACACACAAAAACAGCAGAAAAAATAATAAATAATAAAACTACAAAACAGTCTATTTGCATGTAAATTAATAATAGTAATAGTTTTCATTGTAGAAAGAAAATTCACAATTTAAAAATGGTCTAGGAACATAAATGGCACTTTCAACTGGCTTTCATAGCTTGTCTACCATATATAAATAAAGTTATTACTGTAAATAAAACGTGTATTTTCAATAAATAGATGGACTCCAGAGGGTTAAACTAAATATATTTGAATGAACAATATAGCCATAATGAGGCACAATTCATTGTTTTGTGTTAAAATATTATTTTCTGTATTTTTTAACATATTTTTGATTCACAAATTCACTTCTGTAATGCATCCAGATAAATGTATATAAATATATAAATATATATATATATATAGTGTGAAAAAAAAAACATAAACATAATGTTTTTTAACAATGTATAAAGAACAAAATCTGAATGAAAATTGATGAGAAAAAATGTTTAAATGTTTTACGGTAATAATAGAATCATTTGCATTAAAATGTGTATATTTTAATAACATTAATAAAACATTTTGGTGATACCAGCAAGAAAAAAGCCAAATATGACATGACAAGTAGTTTTATTGAACCCGTTTATTTAAGTGAACATAAATACTGTATAACAACAGGAGTACCTTCTTTTTTTTTTTTTTCAAAAAATAAAAGCTCCATAAAGTGCACATTTAAATAAAAAAATATAGCCTATGAAATAAAATAGAATAATATATTTATATGAGAAAAGAATAACGGACATTATAAAATAACTGAATATGACAAACCCTAGAAAGGGCTGCATTTATATATAAAGAAAGATCAATTTTAACTACATCGATATATGCGATATGGTCAAACTCCATATCACATTTAAAAATATATCTATATATTTTTAATATTGATGTATATCGCCAAGCCCTAATCCATGTCACATTTTCTGCCACAGATCTGTCATTGCAGCTTTTAAAAAGCAACAATGCTCATACAAAATACACGTATTATGAGTAAAATCATTGATAGGAGGGTATTTAAGTCTCCAACAGTAGACATAGTCTTGCAGTAATGAATCAGCCAGCGAACTGAGAAAAAGAGAAGTTTCTCTGTCAGAGTTTCCCTTCAGCAGGAAGTCTGTTCTCCCCCTGTGACCAACAGAAAGGCTTTATATTTCTAGACAACCCACGGCTCACTGTTAACTTTAAAACTAGTTGCCAGGTTGGCAGCTCGTACCGTGATTTGGCGGAAACTGAAACGTTGTTGCCTTCTCATTCACCCTATATTTTGAGAAAATCAAAAAATTGTGTCGGAATAATACAATCACGCTTAACCCTTTGATGCACAACATGGGTCTAAAGTTTTTATGTTCTATATCTTGCACTAAATTAATTTCATCATTCAGTATTGCAGGTTTTCCTCAAATAACTTGTTTTTGATCATCATACATCCTATTATTTTTTGTTTTAATTTCTTATTTTTTGTTTTAATTTCTTATTTTTTGAATAAACGTTTTTTTATCACAACTCATGCACAAGGTCAATGAATGAGTCATTTTTGACCCATGTTGTGCATTAAAAGGTGTTTATATTTTGTGCATCAAAGGGTTAAAAAAATAATCTTATGTACTAAAAACATACTGTCTTTGTGCAGTTTTCCATTGAATATATGTGGCAAAGGATTTGAAAACTATTGCACTCTGTTTTATTTGTATTTTAGACAATGCGCCAACTCTTTTTGTGGAATTGGGGTTTGAATAAAAATGTGCTTTAAACGCTTTATTTAAGTAAGTGAATTACTGTATGACCTCCCAAGACTTCACAGATTTCCTTTGTGTTTTTCGCTCCGGTTCATCTGGTTCTTTGCACGCTGAATCATTTTGTACATTTGTTGATCATGTTGACGGGCTGGTTGTAATCTTCCCCTCTCACAACAACTGAATTTGCTTTGCTGCTGTCTCTAAAAACACACACACAGTGTCTGGTTCAAGTTCTGACCGTAACACCAATATTTAAATATCATTAATGGAACACAGGCTGCAAGTTTTGCTGTTGCATTTATTTCTAAAATGTTATAAAGTGGCACTGATGGCAACCAAAGGCCAAACAATGGGTGCAATTTTTGCAAAATGGCAACCAGACTGTTTCCGTACTGTTACTGCAACCTGTGATGCAAAGACGCCACCAAGATGCACCTGGATGATAAAAGGCTGCTTGATGTTGTTTCTTGATGCTGATGAAGCAGCTGCAACTGAAGATAAGAACCCTACAGAAAGAGTAGTTACAGATGATACAAACAATAAAAACCAAGCAAGCAAAGGCACAAAACCAGAAGAATATACTAAAGAAAGCAAGAAGATGGAGTAAAACGATTCAAAACAAAAGAACAAACAGTCGAAAAACCAAAAATAAATGTACACCTAAAACTTCTAGTCATAAATTTAATGGGAAGCATTGAAGGAAGCAGAATTCACAGTAATATATCAACGTGTTTGGCGGGTAAATGTCGGAGGCGTTCTGCCTGTCAGACTTCTCTTTGGCAGGAAGTCTCTGTTCCTCCTGTGAAGAGGACGTGAGTTTCCTCACAACATGTTGCTCAGATATCTCAGTTTGCTGCTGTCTTTCATTGTCAGTGACTTTTTTTTTTTTTGGTAAATTTTATTTCTGCAAAGATTTGGCACATATACAGACACATACAATACAAGACAGATAGAAGAAACACAGCAGAAACAAATAAAATACAAGTAATCAAACAGATAAAACAGAACAGACACAACAGACAGACAGCCAGACACCAATTAATCATTAACGTAAATAGAAAATGTTCACAAAAACATGTCGGTCCAACAAAACGCCCCCGAATGTCCGCTCATATGAAAAGGACCAGAGATTGAGTCCAGGAGGCCCGAGCCTCAGTCTCATAACATGGATAAGAAGAAAGAACAACAGCAAAAAAATAAGAATTAATAATAAAAAATAAAGAGCAGTGCATTCAGGACCCAGTTTGAGGTCCATCTTTTCTAATGTATACAGTAAAAGGGCCCCAGATCTTTTTAAATATTGAGAATTAGATTGTCAGTGACTTTTTGTAGACTTTGTTTGTTGACTTGTCCTTGATCAGCGACACGGCGACCTTTTCAAGGTAAATACCCGAGTCATCAGCCTACGTGTCCACATGTAGTCTAGATGTGTCTCGCCAAGAAGATAGTTTTGGTTTTAAGATCTGTAAAAGGATCTGCTTTCCTGGATTTGTTTGTCGTGCTAAATCAAAGTTCATCCAGTTCCAATGATGTATGACATATTCAGTCATGGAAAATATTATTAGACCACCATTTTTCTTCAATTTCTTGTTCATTTTAATGCCTGGTACAACTAAAGGTACATTTGTTTGGACAAATATGACGATAACAACAAAAATAGCTGATAAGAGTTTAATTTGGGAGCTGATATCTAGACATTTAACATGGTTTGTTAACCGTGAAAAATGACTAGATATCAGCTCTTAAATGGTAGATCTCGTTTATTTTGGCCATTTCAAACAAACATGCCAACGTTTTGACCTCCATCAGAGCTAGTTTGCAGTTTGTTTGCCCTGGCTGCAGATATCTGTTGCTGAGATTTATGCCTCCACTCCAATACATCCAAAATTAAACATTAACATAAATAAATATCAACAGGATAATCTCTAAATCTCCAAAAGTCTCTTAGAAAACACTTGACAGCTGTGGATTATCTTGAGTAGGATGTAACTTTAAAATTAAATGTAGGTTTTAATTCTTTAATTCTCACCAAAAATAAAATCAATCAACTTGTTCTGCTAAGTAAACAAAATATATTTGGGTTTAGCCAATGGAACAAGCAAATAAAGAACCTCTGAATCATGACATGCTATTTTATAGACCAAATGAGAATAAAATAATTGTTAGATGTGAGAAAATGCAGACCCACCGACCTGTAATCTGTTGAGAGCGAAAAGCAGCCAGGCTCGTCTTAACCACTGGCCTAATTCTCCAAGTAGCTTAATCTCTGCATGGAAATGCATTAGAACTACATGTAAAGCTTGTGGATAGCAGTGGACTTAGCGTGGCTTAAGGCAGCACCTAAGTATCCCAGCCAGGGCGGGATGTCCTCGTTTCCAGCTGTTTTCTTTTTGCTTTGATCGTCAGACTGGATTTTACAGGCGAGCTGCTCCAGCCCAGAGCGGAGCAGAGTTCCCCACGTGGCGTCCAGATGTTGGGCTCCCTGAACCGCTCAGTCTCTACAAGACGCAAACCAAAATACCTCAGAGAAACTGAGAAGCTGAGAATCTGAGCATGAGGCTGACCGGAGGAACTTTTTCAAACTTTTCTAAGAACTTCGATCTAATGCTGCGTTCCAGACGACTAGGAACTTGAAAATGTCCAACCTCCTACTAGAAAAAGTTAAATGGATGTTAAACCAGCAACTAAAAGGCAACACAGAGTGTATTTGCCTGTATTTAATTAAAATAATACATATTATCACATAGTAAAACCTAGGGATGGGCCTTTGGAAGTAACATGCCAACTCGATTATCTCTAATGTGCATGCATACAAAATATTGCAATACTATGCCGATACTATGATACTATGCTCTAAAGACTTGTACTTCCTGTTTAGCGCTCCACTAACTTGATTGAGAATGAAAGGATTTAATCTTTCGGCTCTTCTAGACTTTCCAAATGTTATCAGACTGAATGGATCAAACTGTGACAGTGAAATGAGTCATTTCAGGGGTTGTGACGTTTGAAAACAGTTATCTGATGGTTTACAGAAGATTCATTACTGATTTAAGTCTTTCTGGGCCCAAAGGCATCTTTTTTACCAGACATTATAATTCCACCAGTTCAGTACAGTTTTCAATTGAATATATGTCACAAAGATCATTGATCACGTTCTGTTTTTACATTTTAGACAACATCCTAACTTTCTTCCTATCAGAGTTGTACCTTGAAAATCAGAGCATTTTAATAGCGGTGATTATATATTTGACCTGTTGTACAGGGAACTGGTGGTTCTAGTGTTAGAGCTAAGTATTTAGAGACTTTAGTGGAATCAATCGAGGTTACTGAATGTTTATTGAGTTCAGTGGTTGTTGCTGGCGTGTGTGCTTCAGTTTGTTTAGTGCCAATAAGAGGACTGAGCTGCTGGTGAAACTGCTCGTGGGCACATTGCAGAAGTGAAATGTGGAAGTTGCAGGATGTCTTTCTTGGTCAATAGTAATGTAATCTTTAACAGATTGCTCTGCGTTTCAGTTTGTGGCAGAAAGTGTCGGTGAGGATAAGATGATGAGGAGGCTGTGATTAGTGACTCAGAGATCTTTGGTTCGGCTTCACACTCACTGGCTCCCCAGAGGAAAAAAGATGCTAAATAGCTGCTTTGAGGACAAAAACTGGAAGCGTTTCAGCCCCTCTGAAAGTGAGGACAAGTGTTCTTGGCAGACGCAGCCAGCAGCCTCCACCACCACCACGCCCTGCGCTGATAAAAGCCCTCTCATGCAGGGCAGCGGAAAGTCTTTGGACCTACTCATGTGTTGGAAATGTAAAATAGGATGGTTGTTGTTACTCAGCAAGTTGTGAAATCGTGCTTGGAAAAACATTTCTACTCATACTGCAGAAGAAACACTGACACTTTCTGTGTTTGGCTGTAAAGCTGATCTCCCACCACCAGCAGCTTCAAAAAGTGTGTTGTCTTTTAAAAATTGCCAAAAATGCATGTTTGAATCATGTGACGAACACTAAACTAAACGAAAAAGAAGCTTAAAATGTTGATATTTGTGTCAGAATCTCTTTATTCTCCATGTATCATTTTACATAAAGCATTTGCACGAACCAAACCTGTTAAAAACATTAAATTCAGAATTTCTGAAAATCTGTTTACACAGAGCAGAGAGGAGAGGACAGGAGAGGCTGGAAACATGACTATACTTCAATATACAATATTTGGAGAAAACAGTTTTCGGTCATTTCACATCCTTTATTTATTTATTTATTTTTCTTTTGGTCAATTTATGTATTTTTTTTGTCATTCTACGTCCTTTTTTGGTCATTTTTTTTTTTCTTTTGGTCATTTTTCGTCCTTGTTTTGGTCATTTGACATATTTTTTTGGTCATTTTTTCTTCCGGTCATTTAACGTCCTTTATTAGTATTTTTTTTTCTTTTGGTATTTTTACATCCTTTTTTGGTCATTTTACGTCGTTTTTTGGGTCATTTTACAACGTTTTCGGTCATTTTGTGGGGGGTTTTGGTAATTTTGTCCTCTTTTTTTGTCTTGGTAATTTTGTGTTGTTTTTTACAACACAAAAAAATTGTCAGAGAAATTCTACTTTTTTGTGATTTCTGTCAGATTCTAACTGTGTTATTCAACACAAAGTGATTATTGTTTGAGTTGTTCCCACTTCTGGCCAAGATTGTACTGATTCTACAGAGCTGCAGGACTTATAGATTGATATAGATTTTATTTGGTGTAAAGAAATACAAGGACACAGAGAGGAGAATGTAATAAGAGCACTGAAACTGCTGGTTGGGGTTCAGGAGGTTAAAAGCGGTGCGAGCTGCTGGTTTCAGCACGGTGAGCAAAATATGTCAGAGTTCATGTGAGCGGAAACCACATCACACTGATCTGTGATCAGCCTTCATCACTGAATGACTGGAGGCGACTACACAACTACACAGTTCTGGGTTTAACAGGGTTTTCCCACAACAAAATGAGATAGAGGACAAACTATGAGTAAAAAAGATTCCTTCTGAGAGAAATCAAAAGTGTATTTTAGTCTTAACAGTTAATAATCAAGGGTTGACAGTTGATTTTATATAGATATGAATCTAACATAAAGTTGGAATAACTGTTTTCAGACACAATCCTGTTAATTGTGGTTTTCATTGTGGTATGTTTGGAAGAGATTGGTTCATAAAGTTTTGAGAAGATGTATCTGTCAATAATAAATCACATTGTCACAATCATTTCATGGAAAGAGGTAAAAAAATGTTTTATCCTAAATTTATGGGCAACTGTATTTGAATCGAGGATTTACTGTTTGTACTGTCAGTCCCCAAATAGACGTAAAATCACAAAAAAAAAAAGCACAAAATTACCCCAAAAAGACGTAAAATAACCCAAAGAAGTTGTAAACTTACCCAAAAAACATTAAATTACAAAAAGACACAAAACCAAATGACCAAAAGTAAAACACAAAATTACCCTCAAAACACAAAAAACAAAACATAAAATTACAAAAAGACACAAAATTACCCCAAAAAGAATCACCCAAAAAAGTTGTAAATTGACTGAAAAAATACATTAAATTACAAAAAGACACAAAATGACCAAAAATCAAACACAAAATTACCCCAAAAAGATGTAAATTGACCAAAAAAACCACATTACCCCAGAAACATGTAAAATGATGGAAAGAAACATAAAATTACAGAAAGACACAAAGACCAAAAGAAAAATTTACCACAAAAAGACGTAAAATTATCGGAAAAAAAACCCCCATTAAATTACAAAAAGACACAAAATGACCAAAAAAACCCACAATATTACCCCAAAAAGATGTAAAATGACCGAAAAAAACATAAAATTACAATAAGACACAAAGACCAAAAAAAACCCTGAAAATTACCCGAAAAAGATGTAAAATGGCCAAAAACAGACACAAAGTTTCCCTAATAAAGACCTAAACTCTTTTAGGCTGTAAACTGGTTCTTTTTGTGGTGTTTCAGGGCGGAGCGATGGATAAGCGGCGTGGCCGGCTCTGCAGCGCGGCGGGCCTGGATCCTCTCCGCCACCAGAGCTGAGGACTCTGAGGACTCTGAGGACTCTGAGGGCCTGAAGCGACGTGTTGACCTGACCTTTGACCCCTGAGACTGTTTGTAGCATCGTGTGGATGCGGACCATGAGGAGCACCAGGTCCAGCCTGCTGCTGGGCTGCGTGCTGCTCTGCTCCGCCTCGCTGCTCTACCTGGGCATGAGCGGAGTGGAATGCCCCCCGAAGAGCCACCGCTACCGCTGGATGGAGCTCAACATGGGCTCGGCCAATCAGAGCCTCTCGCTGACCGAACACTTCCCCGAGGACACGCCCCTCATCTTCATCGGGGGCTTCCCCCGCAGCGGCACCACGCTGATGCGCGTCATGCTGGACGCCCACAACAGCGTGCGCTGCGGCGAGGAGACCCGCGTCATCCCCCGCCTGCTCGCCATGCGCGCCACCTGGAGCCGCTCGGTGAAGGAGCGCATCCGGCTGGACGAGGCCGGCGTCACTGACCAGGTGCTGGACGCCGCCGTGAGGGCGTTCCTGCTGGAGGTGAGGCGCCGTTTTTACCTGATTGATCCCGTTTCTGCTCTTTGTGATGTCACTTCTATCAGTAAAATCTGTACAACCAAAGCTAAATGATATTTAAAATAAATATTGAAATATTTTACATTCATGAAAATATAATTATTAAAATTGTTTCATAAATAAAGATTTTTATTTTTTAAATTAATTTTAACAGTGGTATTTCTGCTTTTTGTGATGTCATTTCTATCAATAAAAGCTGTACAACCAAAGTTAAAAAATAAAATAAAATGTTTAAAATAAATTTTGAAATATTTTATATTCATAAAATATAATTATTAAAATTGTTCCATAAATAAAGATTTTTATTTTTTAAATTAATTTTAACAGTGGTATTTCTGCTTTTTGTGATGTCATTTCTATCAATGAAATCTGTAAGTAGGTTAAATTCATTAATATTTAAAGTAGATATTGAAATGTTTTATATTCATACAACATAATTATTAAAGTTGTGCCATAAATAAAGAAATATACAAAAATCCATACATCTTTTTTTTGTGTATGGAGGATTTAAAAAGCCTAAATTAAAACAAATCTAACAAAGAAAGAGGAAATATTGTACTGATTATTTTTGCTTTATTTAAATTTACTATTATCGTAAAATGAAAACGTGTCAAAAGAATAATTTAACTTTTTTCTTTTAAAAAAAAATCTGAATAATATAAATGTACAATAATATATATATATATATATATATATATATATATATATATATATATATATATATATATATATATATATATTACAGTGGTATTTCTGCTTATTGTGATATAATTTCTTGGCGCATATCAAATCTGTACAACCAAAGCTAAAAGGTTACCTTAAATAATATTTAAAATATATATTAAAATATAAAAAAATAATAAAATACAGCTATAATTATTACAATTGTGCAATATATAAAGAAATGTACAAAAATCAGACATGTTTTTTCATCAAATCCTACTAAATACACACATAAAACAAATGGTTTGAAATATTTCTAAATATAGAAACATAAACAAAATTATATATATGTTATTTTTTCTATTAATAATTTTTTTTTATTTATTATTATTTTTTTTTAATGAGTATAGAGCCGAGTTGTTTCTTGAATCATCTTCAAACAATCATATAAATACATTTTGTCCAACATAAAATAAAGGGTAATGTAGGTCATAAAGGTTATAAAAAGACAAGTTTTTTTGTGGAGTTGTGTTGTTTCCATGGATCTTTTGTAGATATGTAGAGGTATTGATTGATGGATTGGTGATTGTGTTGCAGGTGATCGTGGGACACGGTGAGCCGGCTCCTCGTCTGTGCAACAAGGACCCGTTCGCCCTCAAGTCGCTCTCGTATCTGTCCCGAATCTTCCCCAAAGCCAAATTCGTGCTCATGCTACGAGACGGCCGGGCGACCGTCCACTCCATGATATCACGCAAGGTACGCTGGGTAATTCTATCAGACTATCCGCTGTAGAAACTGCCTGTTAAACCTCTGATTGGTGATTTTAAAATCAGCCCCTAAAACCTGAAGTTTTTCTGTAAATTCAACAGAAGTGTCAACTCTTCTACTAAATACTAGATTTTTCAGCCTCTGTAGCAGATAGAAATGAAATTCAAAAAGTATTTGAGAGCTTATAGCTGTTATATCTGAGCTCCCTCCACTATAGTCGTCTTCACAATGATTTATAAGTTCTGGAAAAGTCCCATGATGCATTGGGACACTTTTTTTTTGTGATTTTGTGTCTTTTTTTGGTCATGTTGTGTCTTTTTTTTGGTCATATTGTGTCTTTTTTGGTCATTTTGTGTCTTGTTTTAGTCTTTTTTCGTCATTTTGTGTCTTTTTCGTCATTTTGTGTCTATTTCTTTAGTCATTTTGTGTCTTTTTGTGTCTTTTTCGTCATTTTGTGTCTTACTTTAGTAATTTTGTGTCTATTTCTTTAGTAATTTTGTGTCTTTTTTTGGTCATATTGTGTCTTTATTGGTCATTTTGTGTCTTTTTTGGTCATTTTGTGTCTTTTTCGTCAGTTTGTGTCTTACTTTAGTCATTTTGTGTCTATTTCTTTAGTAATTTTGTGTCTTTTTTTGTCATTTTGTGTCTTTTTTGGTCATTTTGTGTCTTTTTGTGTCTTTTTCGTCATTTTGTGTCTATTTCTTTAGTCATTTTGTGTCATTTTGTGTCTTTTTTGGTCATTTTATGTCATTTTTTGCTCTAAAAATTGAGAATAATTATGTAAACTAATGAAAACTCGACCATAACACACATGACGCTGCAATACAGTGACATCTGGTGGTAAAAGTGATGGATGGTGCTGCGCTCCTCACAGATCTTTCATGTTAAATCACACCACATACAGCTGCATCTCAATAAATTAGAATATCATAGAAAAGTTCATTCATGTCAATAATTCAATCCACAAAGTGGAAAGAAGACATATACAGTCATGGAAAAAAATAGTATTAAATAATTACCACTTGTTTTCTTTAATTTCTTGTTAATTTTAATAGCTGGTTCAACTAAAGGTTCATTTGTTTGGACAAATATAATAATAACAACAAAAATAGCTGATAAGAGTTTAATTTTGGGGTTATATTTAGACATTTTACACGGTTTTCTTGATAATAACCAAAATCATTATCAATAAAACCATGTTAAATGTCTAGATATCAGCTCTTAAATTAAACTCTTATCAGATATTTTTGTTGTTGTCATATTTGTCCAAACAAATGAACCTTTAGTTGTACCAGACATTAAAATGAACAAGATATTGAAAAAAAAACAATGGTCCAATATTTTTTTCCATGGCTGTAGATCCATTACACACAGAATGAAACATTTCTTAATTTATTTAATTTCATCTAATTATAATAGAGAGAAGCAAGGCTTGGGCTGACGTGACATTGTCTGTAAAAACCAGCAAGAAGTCAAGAACCGCATTTCTACCATTAAAACCGGGAAAGTGGATAAGTCGTTTTGTAGTATTTGCCACCTATTTTCGGTCTCTTGGCCAATGAAATGCATCAGAATACATGTGGGAGTGTCGCAATGCATCATGGGACTTTTCTGAACTTTGAAATAATCACCAAAAAAAGACACAAAATAACCAAAAAAATACACAAAATGACGAAAAAATTACCAAAAAAGACACAAAATGAGAATACATGTGGGAGTGTCCCAATGCATCATGGGACTTTTCCAGAACTGAAATCATGGTGAAGACGACTATAGCGGAGGGAGCTCAGATATAACAGCTATAAGCTCTCAGATACTTTTTGAATTTCATTTCTATCTGCTACAGAGGCTGAAAAATCTATTATTTAGTAGAAGAGTTGACACTTCTGTTGAATTTACAGAAAAACTTCAGGTTTTAGGGGCTTATTTTAAAATCCCCAATCAGAGGTTTTACAGGCAGTTTCTACGGCCGTTTTAAGCCTGAATGGTTTAAATCACCTCTGTTGCCACGGTAACGTCTCCGCTCCTCAGGTGACCATCTCCGGCTTCGACCTGACCAGCTACCGCGACTGCCTGACCAAGTGGAGCAGCGCGGTGGAGACCATGTTCGGCCAGTGCCAGGCGGCGGGGGAGTCGCGCTGCCTGGCCGTGCGCTACGAGCAGCTGGTGCTGCACGCCGAGGGCGAGATGAGGCGGCTGCTTCGCTTCCTGGAGCTGCAGTGGGACGCGGCGGTGCTGCACCACGAGGAGCTCATCGGGAAGGCCGGCGGCGTGTCGCTGTCCAAGTGAGTGTGTGAAGTAATGTGTGTAGGGCCG
The DNA here is from genome assembly GCF_030273125.1 of Centropristis striata. Classification (NCBI taxonomy): domain Eukaryota; kingdom Metazoa; phylum Chordata; class Actinopteri; order Perciformes; family Serranidae; genus Centropristis; species Centropristis striata. The sequence goes on along the minus strand of NC_081531.1, from coordinate 2,725,375 downwards.
GACGATATAACATGGTCACCATATATTATGTTCATATCGCCCCATCTTCATTATTATCATGATTCTTTATGTTGCCAGTTTTAATAACAAAGCAAATGAAATAAGTTGAACATAGAAAAACATACTGTACAACAAATTATTAAACAGATTTGTTGTTGTTAGAAAGTTGTTAATGTTTGTCAACTTGTTTATTGAACTAAGTTCCATTCAGTAATAACTTGTTTCTCTGTAAGTTTTCGTATGTCCCACGATCTTAAACGCACCATAACCGTACTGACGCTCTTGAACGCACCACAGTCATTCTGTTTCCACGCACCACAGTTGTTCCAATGCTCTTGAACGCACCTCAGCCGTTCTGTTCCAGCGCTCTTGAACGCACCTCAGCCGTTCTGTTCCAACGCTCTTGAACGCACCACAGCCGTTCCGACGCTCTTTATGTTGTTTTTTTAAACAGCCGGTTTTAAAGCATCTGTACTGAAAACTAAAGAAACTCGAGATTAGTTTAATATTTTATTGACAAACAAAGTAAATAACAAAGCAAATTAAATAAGACAAACATAGAAAAACATACTGTTAAACAAAGTATTAAACAGATTTGTTGTTGTTAGAAAGTTGTTAATGTTTGTCAACTTGTTTATTGAACTAAGTTCCATTAAGTAATAACTTGTTTCTCAGTAAGTTTTCATATGTCCCACACTCTTCCAACGCTATTGAACACACCACAGCCTTTCCGACACTCTTGAACGCAGCATAGCCGTTCAGACGCTCTTGAACACACCACCGCATGTTATACTCATTATTTATTAATATTTACTGTTATTGTAAATAAAAATGTGTCAAAAGAATGATTTAACTTTTTTGTCTTTTAAAAGTCTTATAATTATTAATAATGTACCATAAATACATTTTGAAAAATTCCCAAAATCTGATTTTACTAAATAAACACATAAAAAGAAGATCCAAAATATTTTCTAAATTCAGAAACACAAACAAAATATTTATTACTGTTCATACGTTACATTTACAATTTATTTATTTATTTTATTTTTTGGAGAATTTTTTGTTTTTTATTGTGATGTCGTTTCTTGGATTGTCTTGAAATGTTTCATATAAATAAATCCTGTATAACCTAAACTAAAAGGTTATGTAGGTTAATGAAAGGTCATCATTGATAAAACTTTTGAGTCTATAAAAGCTCAAGGAACGACTTCACAGAG
>NC_081531.1:2711658-2719158 GCF_030273125.1 Centropristis striata | reverse complement strand
CAGTCTCATAAAGTTATTTAACTATCAATTTGGAACTGTGATTAATAATGATGAATATGATTATAATCAAATAACCATATTAATGTTGAGTAGTGGTTGAAGGAGTCATGAATTCTTGTCACAGAAGAGGCTAGAATATCGTTCATATGTACAACATTATATAGACAGCATTTGTAATCAAAAGGTATTTATTCTAAATAACAAGTAAAGCAAATAAAGCACACATCTATAAAATATAGAGTTCTACAAAGAGTCTAGGCTTAAAAAAGAGAGGGAAGTGTTACTTAAAGAGGACTGACTGTCTGTATAAAGCAACACACAACTTTGAATGATGTAGCTTCATGAATATCACAACAAATATACTTAAAAACACACATATAAACCAAATCATAAATTACAGGTCAAATCCTTTGTACTTGCTGATTGCTTATCTAAGCCCAGTTACTTTACTCACAGTCCAGTTGGAAAAGGGGGAAATCCTTTACAATGGAGGGATTGTGGAAGGAAGTTTGATATCAATAATTCAATAATTTGCCATCTTGCAAATTAAATTGCTGGTTCGTCCTTGTTGTCTGATGAAGCTTTCCCTGGCGGTTGCAATGAACTTTGCGTTCATTAATTGGACCTTGGTACGCAGAGTAGATCAGAGTTGCAGTTGTTCAGAATCACTTCTGGGAAGAAGATTTCTGAAGGAGGAGGCCTGATCTCAGCAGGGCTCTGCAGGAGGTGAGGCCTGCTGAGCCTGGTTGTTCTTATCAGAGAGCTAAGATGCAGCTGGATGTAAATTCTGCTGCATTTAAAGGAACACTCCACCGTTTTTTCATATTAAAACATGTTATTCGGGTAAGTAAAACGAGTTGATACAGACCTCTTGCGTCTCAATGCGTGCACTCAATCGCCCTGGCGCGCGGAGCTACTTGGCTAGCACTTAGCTTAGCCCAGTTCATTCATTAGGATCCAAACAGATGGACAGTTAGAGGCGACCAAACTCCTCCACGTTTTCCCTATTTAAATACAGCTACACGAGTAGTTAAACCACCAAGTATGGCGACACAAAATAAAACGTGGAGCTTTTAAGTGGATAAAAAGGAGAACTATAATGTATGGCGGAATAGCACTTGGGAGCACTTCGACTCGGCGCAGTAATATCATCACTCCTGACGGAAGTGAGAGGGAGCGGAAGTGATGATATTACAGTCTGTATCAACTCGTCTTACTTACCCGAATAACATGTTTTAATATGAAAAAACGGTGGAGTGTTCCTTTAATCCACATTAAGTTCAAATTCACAAATGAACCCAAGATTCCCCAGTGGTACCATCACAACATGCTGCCTTTCTGTAACCTGATCTCTGGACCTGCAGGTTTCACTCTGCAGAATGGACAACACTTCACAGGCCAACGGCCTCAATGACACCATCAACTACCACTCTGACTACGGCAACGACTCTGACTTCAGCAACTTCGGCAACGGATCCAGCTTCAGCAACACTCCTTGTTTTAATCCCTTCGGTCGTTACAGTTCTTGTGAAGTTGGAATCATCCAGTTTGTGGTGACGTGCTTTCTCATCTGTGTCGGCCTTCCTCTGACCTTCGGGGCCATCTATGGTCTCTATTCTCAGGTAAGAACGTTACAACTGACACTTATTTATTTACTGAATGTGTCACGGATGGGATGAAGTGAATAATTGACTCCATAATTAAAACAAAGACAAACCTGATTGGACCCTAAACACATGCAGTGACTCCATTCAGCCTTCTCTTAAGATGTAAAGATTAATGGCTCCATTTAACTTTAAAAAAACATATATATAGAATTATTTTAAGTGTTCAGGATTATTTCTGATTTTTATTGTTAAAAATACAGCTCATGTTGTTTGGGTCAGAATGTATCATATATATATATATAAACATCTTGCTCTCAGTCGCCTTACTGCAGTGATTGGCCCCAGCGTCAAAGGGATTTCTTCAACAGCACAAAAGAGATTAATATATATAATAAACTGTATGAATCTGAATCTGAATCTTACAAATACTGCAGCACAAAATGCTTTACAATGAAAACATCACAGGCATAAAAAGACATAAAACAGGGACCAATGGCTAAAATGGAAGGAAGAAAAAAAACGTGTAAAATGAAATTGAAAATATGAAAGATGACATATTTGGGTTTATATGTTTACAGCTGCTTCTGGTTTCCTTTTTGTTTTCCTGCAGGTGAGAAATGGTGAAGTTGCTCCGATCTACGTCATCAACCTTCTCATCTCTGACCTCGTTCAGTTCTGCTGCATGATCGAGGAGGTTGCACAGGCAACTGGGCAGGAGGTGTCCCAGTCTGAATGGAACATGAGCATGGTCTTCTGGTATATTTTCAACTACAGTCTGTTGGCCAGTGTTGGCTTCATGGTGTGCATCGCTCTGGAACGGTAGCTACCTGTCTGTCCAATATGTGTGAAGCTTCAGTGCACTGTATTAAAAAAAACTGTTGTTTTTACAGTAAAAAACTGGCAGCTGTAGTTGCCAGAACTTTACCGTAATAAATACGGTGCAACTTTTACGGTAAAATGATATTAGCACTGTTGATTTCCCGTTTAAGATTGTTAAATTGATAAATAAAAGGTTTTCCCATCAAAAGAAACACTGTTTTGCCATATAATTGACAAGAAAATACTTTATAAATGAAAACGCATAAATTAGATTAATTAGATTAGAATAAGATTTTACCATTAAATATTACAGTATATTTTTGTTAGAGATATGGTGTTTACTACATTTAACAGAGAGAAAAATGTTTTTTTTTTTTTACAAAAGATAAATGCAAAAATGACAGTGATGGCTTGTATATATATATTTCATTAAATACATATTACAGTGTATTTTACAGTGGAGTAATGTATTTTTCAAAAAACAAAACTGTAAAAAAATACTGTTTTGGCTGATATATACATTTACAGTGTTTCATTGTTACTGAAACTGAATTAATTAGGGGTGTGACGATACTCTCAGCTCACGAGATGAGACAAGATTTTAAGAAAACTACAATGACACAATATCCGACTGGACCATAAGACTTTTATTTAACCGAGTTGCATTTTGAACTCTTTACATGCATGATGTAAGCATGAGCTTTTAATAAACTTCTTCTTCCATAAATTGAAACTAAAACTAAAATTTATAAAAGTTAAAATAAGAAATAAAAAATAAAATCCTCCAGAGGGATTAATGAGACTCCGGAGGTGACTTATGGTTTTCCATCGTCACGTAATCGCTTAGCGACAGTTTTGACCGTGATCACATACGATTACACACGGGAGACGCAGCTGTGGCCACCGTCGCTAACTGCAAAACATCGGCAGCTGATCAAAACAAAGCAGCATGGCTAATTATCATAAACACAGCGATCTTGAATTAACCGGCAACTGTGCACAGCATGTCAGTGCTTGTTGTAAACAAACAGACATCGCTAAGTGAACACCTCCTGCAGCAGCAGCACATACACACTGTACTGCTACAGAGCTAACTGTTAGCCTGTTAGCACATACACACTGTACTGCTACAGAGCTAACTGTTAGCCTGTTAGCACATACACACTGTACTGCTACAGAGCTAACTGTTAGCCTGTTAGCACATACACACTGTACTGCTACAGAGCTAACTGTTAGCCTGTTAGCACATACACACTGTACTGCTACAGAGCTAACTGTTAGCCTGTTAGCACATACACACTGTACTGCTACAGAGCTAACTGTTAGCCTGTTAGCACATACACACTGTACTGCTACAGAGCTAACTGTTAGCCTGTTAGCACATACACACTGGACTGCTACAGAGCTAACTGTTAGCCTGTTAGCACATACACACTGTACTGCTACAGAGCTAACTGTTAGCCTGTTAGCACATATACACTGGACTGCTACAGAGCTAACTGTTAGCCTGTTAGCAGGACTGTGCCATTTCGATTTGTTCTTACTCATCTTAACGAGCCCCTGTGACGTCATTCTGGCTGCTTGCTGCTTCCTCTCCTTCTCCTCCTCTTCTTCTTTTCCTTTTACTGCCCCACAGGTCACAAATAGAAGTTTAGATAACTCACAAATCTTGCAAGACTGATTTTTAGCGCAACGAGAAATATTGTCGAGTTAAATCTCACGAGATCTCGTCACACCCCTGGAATTAATAATAACCCATTTATCATTTTACTGTCATGGTTTAGCAGTTTTTCACCGTAAAATCTACAGATATTTTTTACAGGCAGCCTGACTTTGTATCTCTGTAGAACTGTGTCTTGTATTCCAGGTATCTGTTCATCGTCCACCCACTGTGGTACCGCTTCAGACGAACCATCAGGACCTCTGTGCTGGTCTGTGTCCTGGTCTGGATCCTCCCTGCTGCCGTCTACCTCACTCAGCTTTTCCCTGGAATCACCTTCTCCGTCATCGCCTGCATCTTCTTCCTCCTTCCTCTCCCGCTGCTCATATTCTTCCTGGTTGCGACCCTCAGAGCGCTGTATGCTTCCATCTCCGTCCCGACAGACGAAAAACGACGTATTGCAGGAATGTTGATCCTGGTGCTGCTGATTTACTTGCTGTTTTTCCTGCCCACCATCATTCTGATAGTGTTTCAGTCCGTTGACTTTCACAACCCAGCTCTCTCCGACCTGGCTCCTTTGTTCTTTAAGCTGAGTCCTCTTGCTGACTTAGTTCTGTACATTTTAATGAGGAGAGGGACCATGCGCCAGCTTTTGGCCTGTGTGTGTCGCTGCAGAACCGACAGCAATGAAATCAGCTCTGTAACTGTGAATGAAGACACAGAGTGAAGTAGAGAGAGAAGAGCAGAAAACAAAAGGAGAATGACAGAAATCTAGAAAGAATACAGACAGAGACAGATTCGGTCATCTGCTGATATTTGTAGGTAGATTCCCCGTGTGTCATCTGTCTGATTCTCTCCCTAATTACCGATTGTGTTCACCTGGTGCTCCCTTCCCTCCATGTGTTCCAATAGTCTGTGTGAGTTGGTCACCAATCATCGCCTCTAAGTTTCTCACCACCTGGTGGAGGAAGACACAGGGAGTCAGTTTAGATGTTGATGTCGTGGTGTATTGTAGGTTCAGCAGGGAGGAGCAGCAGGTCAGTTTATGAAAGGTTCAGCTGGAGGTGATGAGCCTTCATCATGTGAGCGGATAACCCGACCCAGAGAGGTGGTGTAGATGGCGAATAGCAGGGGCCCCAGCACTGAGCCCTGGGGGACCCCAGCTCTGAGCCCTGAGGAACCCCAGCACTGAGCCCTGGGGGACCCCAGCTCTGAGCCCTGAGGAACCCCAGCACTGAGCCCTGGGGGACCCCAGCTCTGAGCCCTGAGGAACCCCAGCACTGAGCCCTGAGGGACCCCAGCACTGAGCCCTGGGGGACCCCTGTGGTGTGAAGTTGACAACTGTCCACACCAGGATACACTGAATGAGCGTCCTGTCATGTAGGAATAAAAAAAAGGACAGAGACAAGCCAGAGATGCCTATTTTAGAGAGAGTAGAGAGGAGGATGATGAGTCAATATTACATATTCCTTTCTGTAGAACTTCTGTTGCCAAAATTCTCATTTGTTTATCAAGGTGCTGTGGAATGACATAAAAAAAAATCTAACAGAATCATGTTCCTCTTTACATATTTTTAAGACCAAGCTCAAAAAATCCTTATAGATGTTCTACACCTTTGTATTTGTTTTGTTGTATTTTTTATTTTCATCTAGCTATGTAATTTAAGTAAAGTATGGTTATTTATAGGTTTAAGAGGGAAGGTCACGTATAAGCCCTTTGGGCTTTTTGATCTTTCCTGCATTTTTTTTTAACTGTTTCTTGTTCTGTTCTTTCTTCATGATTGTATGTTTTTTTAAGTGCAAACAACAATAAATACATTTTAAAAAGCAGCTGACAAGCCAAGCAGAATAAGAACTGAGGACTTTGCTGCTGCTCTTGCTTCTTTTAAGGCTTCTGGCATAGATAGAAGGTGGAAGTAGCAAATTTGTACTACATGGAAAAAACAAAAAAACATTTGTTGAAGTCATTTTCTTCCTTTTTTATATCTATGATATCTAGAGTCAATAAATGTTTAAACATGGATTCAGTTTTTAGTATTTAGATTTAGATCATTGGTGACAGTCAAACCCTCTGTTTAAGGAGAAGGTGCAGTAGGTGCTGAAAGTTAAAAGAAAAGTTTAGAGATTTGGAAGCAACTGAGTCAAAAGAACTACAAGTTCAGGAAGTACCTAATGTCATCACTAGGGGGCATTATAACCCTTCTGTATGACCTGTTGCTGTGACACTCCAACAGGAAATGATTCAGATAGAAATGATCCCCTGATGTACTTAAAGCTCAACATTTTACTGTGTTTCTATTTATTTATTTATTCATTATCACGTTTGTGTGTGTATTTTATTTCTACTTTAAATGTAAATGCTGAGTGTGAAAGTTAATTTTATTTGCATTTTGAATGTTTTGAAATGAAAATAAAATCTGTGAAACTCACATTTTTTGACTACAATATTTGTATTTTTTTATTTTAAAATTATGTAAAAGTATTAAAGTGTTTAAAGTAATAAAAATCTGTTGATTTGTGAGTTTATAACAGATTTACTGCTTTATTGTGAAACGCTCAGATGACATCACTTCCTGCTTTGATCAGTTTAAACTCCACGCTGTAAAAAAAGAAAAAAAATCGGTTCGTTTTTTACACGCCGTTTTCAAAACTTTATTTAAAACTTGAGTGGATATGTTTAACCGCAGAAAGATCAAATTATTTCAGCAGAAATTCAATTTTAAAAAATCAAAGTTAAACATTTTTAAAAGTGAAGAAATTAAAACATTTTGTTTACGGTGTTTTTTTTTTAAAATCCAGTGGAATCTGTTTGGAGTCTGGTGCCTGAAGTGACGTCACTGAAGCTGAAGAAAAAAACCTGCAGACTACTGGAACATGTCAAAGTTCAAGTGCACACACACACACACACACACACGCACACGCACACACACACACACACACACGCCTACATTCCTGCAGCAGGTTGAACAGGTGAAGTCACTCTGACGGCTAAACAGCCGAGCATTTCAGGTGTTCAGGCGGGTCCCTGCCGACCAATCACAGCTCTGTTTTCACTAATCACACACACACACACACACACACACACACACACACACAGAGGAGATCTGAAGGTTCAGTGTTTATGAGTGCAGCTGAATCTGAAACAAGACGCTGAACAGAAACCTTCCACATTCACTCAGACAGACGAGCAGGTGAGTCGACACACAGGTGAGCAGGTAGACAGGTAGACAGACAGACAGGTGAGCAGGTAGACAGACAGACAGGTAGACAGACAGACAGGTAGACTGACAGACAGGTGAGCAGGTTGTGAGCAGGTACTTCAGGTGTTTGTCGTCACGGAGCCGTAGAGAACAGATCAGAAGGTAAGAGCTGCAAACTGAAATCATGTTTCTGCTGTTTTTTTCTGTTTTTACTG
>NC_081531.1:2634158-2706658 GCF_030273125.1 Centropristis striata | reverse complement strand
TTATTGTGTAAAATCTGCCCTAGTGGCCGCCAGAGGAACTGCAGCAGTGTGTTTGATTGACAGGTGTGTTGGCCTATCAGCTGCGGTCTGATGATGATGTCACTGTCTCCTCAGGTGAAGATGCTCCTCCTACTCTCGACCGTGGCGCCGTCTTCCCGACTCTGGCTGGCGTCACTGACATCATCGCCCACAGCATGCCGTCATTGGCTGGATTTGCCAACTCCATCGGAGGTTCCGCCCCCACGCCGTCGGCCCCCCCGCCCCCTCCCTCCATAGATAGCATGACTAACAGCATCGCTGCACGTATACCTAGCTTAGCAGGAACAGCTAGCACTGTGGCTTACCCAGCGCCGCTAAGCTCCGCCTCCACCGCCGCACCTGCACCTGCTGCTAACACCGCCGCTGTTAGCTTAGACAGCATCGTTAGCTCCTTAGCTAATATACCCAGCTTAGCGGGGATTGTTACCAGTGTGGCTAACCCTGCTGTTAGCTCCGTGACGACCCCATCAGCCCCGCCCCCTTCAGCAGATAGGCCACACCCCTCCGCACTGATTGGAGCCGCCCACACAGGTACAGCAACCAGCCAAACAAACGAGACATATGAGTTCAGTTCTTCAAAACAAAAGGCTTCTTTCATGTTTATATTATAATTGAAAGTCCTACATATTGCGAGGTCGCTCCTGATTGGCTGAGCATCATGTTCTCTGTCTGTGTGTCCAGATGTTGGAGCGCTGTCCAACCTGGTGATGTCATCGTTGGACCAGAACGCCGGAGTCACGTTACCGTCACTAGATGCTGAAGGTACTGCAGCAGTTCATTTTTATTTACTTCAATATGTCACTACCGCCCTGTTTCCTCCCAGTCTGTGAAAATGTTTCTATCAAAGGAGTCTGGTGGCTTTGAAGAGAGCGACTTGTACTGCTGTGGACAGAGCCCAAAGATAAACAGATTTAAAACAATCGTTATCAGTTTAAGTGTACGTTATATACCCCCACAACTCATCATTTGTGCTGTAACCATCTGGCCACAGATACAGGACCCTGGTCTGTAAACGCGCTCGCTACAGCAGGAGTTTTGTACCTTCTGCTGTATCAGCTCTAAGCAAAGCACCCCGGTAACCACTGGAGGGGGTGCTATGCTGGAGGGTCAGTGTGATAAATGTGCTGGATTAAGTGTATATTTTTGTTGTGTGGTGGTGTCTATATGTATCCTGTGTCTGTGTGTAGACAAACACATATCTATCTATCTATCTATCTATCTATCTATCTATCTATCTATCTATCTATCTATCTATCTATCTATCTATCTATCTATCTATCTATCTATCTATCTATCTATCTATCTATCTATCTATCTATCATATTTTCCCATCTTAATGTGCTGTCAGACTCTTTCTGACAGTAACTGAAGCTAATATCTATGATCTCTTTAAAGCCACCAGACTCCATTGACAAAAACAGTAATTTTAGCAGACAGAACACAACAATGGTTGGTGCACCTCCATATTTGTGTTATTGTGTGACTTTCTATGTGTGATTTTCGCTTTTAGCTCACCAGTCAGTGCAGATGGAGTCGAGCTTTAAACCTTTGAGTCCTCCTGCTGGTCTGACTCTTCTTTGTCTGTTCTGTTTCAGTTGTTAAACTGTCTCCTCACAACGTCAAAGAAGAACATCCGTACGTTCCTGTGTTGGCTTGTTGGGCGAGCCAGGAGGAGGCTGACACCGACTCATCCAATGAGGAGGAAGATACTGGAGCTAACCACACCCCCTCAGGTGCTGAGGGACCAATGGAAACTTCCAACCCATCCTTAAATACCAACAAGTATGTATACAGTACTACAATAAGTACTACTAGTACTATACTATATTCTGCTAACACACTGTTGATGTTTGTGTCCTGCAGCGTCCCGTCCAGTCCGTCAGGTCGTCTGATCCCCACTCGGCCGGCCCCGCCCCCTCCTCGTCTTCCTGGCCAATCAGGAAAGCCTCTGAAACAAAAGATGCCGAGGTACACCTACCATGTTTTCATTCCATACTGCTGAAACACAAACTCTAATTGCTTCTGTTAAATTTACAGACAATAATAAGTTGTGATATTCGTCCTACAGAGCCGCAACCATCAGAGTGTCCAGGAAGAAGGGGGCCGGCGGGAGTCCGGCTCCACAGAGCGCCGTGGTCCGAGCCAGCTGGCTGGATGTCTGGAAGGGCTTCAGGTAACATCATCATCTTTATTATTATTCATAAATGCTGCTGCTGATTCAGGTGGTGAGCTCCTGGTAGAACAGATCCTGACAGACTTTGGCTTATAAGTTTGAGTCCATCAGTAAACCCGGAGACCCGGACTTGATCCCTGAGGGACCCCAGATCAGAACACACTGGTTACAGGAGGTGTCTTTAGGATGGATGATAACAGGCAGATAGATTCAAATAAATAGACCTGTTTTCTCTTTTTCTTCAACAGACACAGTGTTTTATGGGCGACGTTGGACGGACAGCTGATGTCTCTGTGGAAGAAACGTACCGTAAGTCTGTCTCTCTGGCTCTATGTCTCTATGTCTCTCTGTCTTTCTGTCTTGTCCCTGCAGTGAAGGGTGTGCTTGTTTCGTTGACCAGGACCGGTTCAGTGAGCTGCTCTTTCACGTCTCCAGCATCACCAACGTGAAGAAACAGGACAAAGGAAGATTCTCAGTTTACTTCAGGAAGAAACATTATGACTTCATGGCTCACAGTGATGGTGAGATCTACTGGACTCTACTTAACTCTACTGGACTCAACCGAACTTTACTGGACTCTACCAAACTTTACCAGACTCTACCGGACTCTACTGGACTATACTTGACTATACTGGACTCTACTGAACACTACTGGACTCTACTGAACTCTACTGGACTTTGCTGAACTCTACTGGACTTGACTGAACTTTACTGGACTTTACTGAACACTACTTGACACTACTAGAATCTTTCTGAACTCCATTGAACTCTACCAGACTCTGGCAAACTCCACAGAACTCCACAGAACTCTACTGAACTCTACTGGACTCTAATGATCTACCGGACTCTGCAGAACTCTACCAGACTCTAATAAAACTATACGGAACTCTACCAGACTCTACTGGACTCTATTTGACCCCTTCATGTATTTTTGTCTCTCAGAGGTCCATGAAGGCTGGGTCACATCTCTGCTAGCGTCTCGGGGCCAGCCAAGCCCCGCCCCCCCAGAACTCCACGGACAAATCACCATCAAGGACACGCGGAGCCGAGCCTACGCCGCCGTCTGGGGTCACGACCTCTGGATTTACCCCAACAAGGAGGGCTTCCAGCTGGGCATCGCCTCCTTCTCTGTCCCCCTGAACCTCGCCTCGGTCAAATCTACAGGAAAACACTCGTTTACCCTCATCACGCCATACAAGAGCTTCAAGTATGGACCTGTCTGTCTGTCTGTCTGTCTGTCTGTCTGACTGACTGTCTGTCTGTCTGTCTGACTGACTGTCTGTCAGTTGCTTTCTTTAAATAAACTAATATTGAATCCTCTTTGCCGCCCCCTTGCCTCCAGCCTGTCGGTTGATTCGTCGAAGGACCTGTCCATGTGGTTGGACAGTCTGTCTTCCACGATTGCCAGCGCTTTGTCCAGCAGCCAGGTGGCGCTGCGTCTCTGGGAAAACCCCGACAACAAAGTGTGCGGTGACTGCAGCGATGCCAACCCTGAGTGGGCGTCGGTCAACCTGCTGATGGTCATCTGTCACGCCTGTGCAGGTACAAAGCTATCGGAGGCTAATGTTCACATCTTATTCACATCTCTGATAAACCTCATCTATAAAACTGATCTGTATTCCAGAAATGTTGTGGTATCGGGGGAAAAAAGTTTTTTTTTTTTGGTAGTTTGGGTCATTTTAAAACAGACATTTTTTAATTTAGGAGTTCCTCAGGGAAGCCTTCTGGGCCCGTTTACTGTTACTTACTATCACTGTCAAATACACCAATATGCAGATGATACACAACTGTATATCTCTGTTGTTCCTGACAGTTCACGGAAGTTGAACTTCTCAACAGATTTGAAGATTAACTATTTTTCTTGAGATCCCCTTGGACTCCCCTTAGGACCCGCTGGGGGTCTCCGGACCACTGGTTGAGAACAAATGAGCTGAAGCACCTGAGGACAGGTAGCAAATGACAGGTGACAGGTGTTTGTGACAGGTGTGGTCTGTTTTCAGGTCAGCATCGATCTCTGGGCAGCAGCCGGTCAAAGGTACGCAGCCTGAAGATGGACAACAAGATCTGGACTGAACCGCTCGTACAGGTAAGGGGGAACTGAACCACTCATACAGGTGAGGGAGGACTGAACCACTCATACAGGTAAGGGGGAACTCAACCACTCATACAGGTGAGGGGGGATTGAACTACTCATACAGGTGAGGGACTGAACTACTAATATGTGACCTTCCCCCCCCCCCTTCTCTCCAGCTGTTTGTTGCCTACGGGAACCGGCTGGCCAATCAGGTGTGGGCTCCAGCAGTGCCGGCGGCAGAGCAGCTGCGTCCAGAGTCATCCGACGAGGAGAGGTCAAAGTTCATCCAGGATAAATACACTAGGGGGCGCTACAGAAGAGTCCATGCTCTGACGTCCTCTCAGGCTATGATGGAACAGGTACACCTGATGCTAATGTGGCTAATTCTGGATAGCTAGTAATGCTAATGATGCTAGTTAGCAGAGGGTGTTATTTTTCTTAAAATAATATGGTCGTCACCAGCAGTTAAGCATCATCCTGCTGTCAGCTTCAAATTCGATGAGGCCAGTTTGTGTTTTATGATGATGATGAACAAGTAAAACTGGAGATATAGTCAAATATATTTAGTTTAAACATATAGAACTAGATGTTCTCCTCATTTTACCTCTTAAATGTTGATTTGGAACCAACATTTATTGAGCATTATTGTGTTTTATAAAGTACATCACATTTTGTGTGTTTTTCTTTTTTCTGCTCAAAGTATTAGTCCAGTATATCACAGTTAAAAAATAATCATAAGGTCATATACAGTCGTGGAAAACATTGTTAGACTATTTTTTCCTCTAATTTATTGTTCATTTTAATGGCTGGTACCACTAAATGTACATTTGTTTGGACAAATATAATGATAAAAAAAAGATATCATAAGAGTTTAATCTAAGAGCTGATATCTGGACATTTAACATGGTTTTCTTGATGATGATTTTGGTTATTATCAAGAAAACCATGGAAAATGTCTAGATATCAGCTCTAAAATCAAACTCTTCTGAGGTATTTGTGTTGTTATCATCATATTTGTCCAAACAAATATTAATTTAGTTGTACCAGGCATTAAAATGAACAAGAAATTTAATAAAACAAGGTGGTCTAATCATTTTTTCCATGACTGTAGGTGAGGTTATGCTGAACTGATGTCAACATGGCATGGTAAACATTTTTAAAGTTTATATACAGGCAGAATGAAAAGGAGTCTGAAATGGACAAAATAGCCCAAAACTCCAAAGGGTTAAACCTTCATAGAGGACAAATCTGCCGCCACTTCAACGGTCACAGAACAGCTGGAGACGACCCGACTTATATACTTTATGACTAATACCAGAATATCTGAATAAATTATATTTTGAGGCCCTGACGCCACTTTACCATTTGGTGAAATAAATCTCAGGAAGGCAGCAATCCAGATTAAACGTCACCATTAACTAGAGTCATTGAATTTGTGTGTGTGTGTGTGTGTGTGTGTGTTTCAGAGGCTGTGTCAGGTGGTTTGTGGGGACGACATAGAAGAAACAATGTCTCTGATCTGCTCCGGAGCAAAGGTCTGTGTTCCTTTATGACCCGAAATAACTCACACACACACACACACACACAGGTGACATCACTGATGGGGGTGTGGCATGTGAAATCAGGTAAATCAGAGGTGTGTTACATGTGTCCTGTTACCTGCGCAGGTGTGTCCATCAGACCCTCAGACCCCCTCCCCCATCCTGCTGGCTGAGAGAGCCGGTCAAGCTCTGCAGACCGAGCTGCTGCGCCTCAACGAGTACACAGGTAACACACACACACACACCTACACACACACACACACACACACACACACACACACACACACACACAGGTAACGCTGTGATGTCACTGGTGGGTGTGGTGCTTCTTTATTGAGGTGTGTTAATCTTGTTTTTATTCAGAGGTCCCGCCTTACCTGCCCCAGTCAGCCAATAGGAGAGCTGACTTCGCCCCCTCAGGTAGGATTACAAAACATCTGGATGAATTTATAATGAGCACACTGAATGACAAATATTACAAATAACACCAACAGGACACTGTAAACTCTGTGTGTGTGTGTGTGTGTGTGTGTGTGTGTGTGTGTGTTTGCAGGTGAGGAGGAGGAGGAGCTTCACGGTAAACTGGAAGAAGATCGTTTTCTCTTCTCGTTAGAAAACGACTCGGCGGCGTGCGACGTCCTCGACCTCCGAGAAGTTCTGTCCGTGTTCCTCCTGGACGGGTAAATACTACTAATACTCATTCTAATACTACTCATACTAATACTACTGATACTAATACTACTAAACCTGTAAAGTGTCACAAAACTACAAATCTAAAAAAAATAATTAGAAAACTACAAATCTGCAGTCATAAACCTACAAACCTGCAAAGAGCCAAAAAACTACAAATCTGCCGTGTTCCTCCTGGACGGGTAAATACTACTGATACTGTTACTAATACTACTGATACTTCTTATACTACTACCACAGTCAGGTATTAGTACATTTTAATGAGTAAGGGATCTGAATATTGTTTCCACCACTGTTTATCTTCATATACCACTTTTTTGTGTTTTCAGACCGGCTCATCAGTTTGAGATGGTGACCCTGAACGATCAGCTGATCTGTGCTGCTGACAACGAGGACGGGCTGCTGACTCACCTACATCACATCCTGAAGGTACCCGAGTGTTTCAGGACATTACTCTGATTTAGTTTCAGGTCAAAGTTTGACTTTTAGCATGATAGAAACGTCCAAAACTCCTGAGTTCATGTTTCCAGGTAATTCTTCCAGGGGGCGTGTCTTATGCTGAGGTGGGCGGGGCTTCAGCAGTCAGTAAAGTGGTTGAAATGGGCGGAGCCTCGAGTCACTCTGACGCCTGGTTGTTGCTGTGGGAGGACGGAGTCAGTGTTCATCCCATCAACAGACACACAGAACCTCTGAGGATCGATCTGAGCACGCTCAGTCGGCACGGTAACAAGCTCGCTGCACCTGCTGCAACACGTTGAAGTTAACCATAAATGCATTTTTGTATTACAATTTTTAAAAATAATGTAAAACAGAACAATCTTAAATATTTAAATACATTTAAACAACAGTTTAATCTGACTTTATTTTTTATAACATATAACGTATGTAGACCGAGTTTGTCTCTATGCAGATGACACCCAACTCTATATAGCTATTAATACAGACGATTTGAGCCTGTTTAACATTATAAATATAAATGTTACAAATAAAAATGTTATAAATATGTGTCTAAAAGGAATAGAAGAAGAATGTGAGTGCAATCCTGTAACTGATTCAGAACGGAACAACACTTTATGTTTATTTATTAGAATAGAAACTAAACTCACCATAACTGAGATATCTGAGGTTTTGTGTCTTTCATCTATGTGAAAACAGCGTTGTTGTACATAATGACGTGTTTTTCCAGTCGCTGCATTAACAGATCTGTTTACTGTTTACATCAAGAAATAAAATGATCAAGATTTAAAGTTAAACAACCAAAAGTAAAAACCGAATAAAAGTTTGATTTGATTTCAGAAATGGATCCATCTGAGAACATCATCAACTTGATGACGGCAGACGGCAGGTGAAACCAAACAACAGATTTTAACTGCTAACTTCAGATGTTTTATAGGTTTTATCCTGACTTCTGATTGGTTGAGCTCCCCACAGGTACATGTGACATCACAGGTTGTTGTTTGTCTCATCAGGAGTGTGTCGCTGCGTTTCGAGGAGCAGCACAGCTGTCAATCCTGGTTCAAACACCTGCAGAGAGCTCTGACCAATCAGAGAGCAGCTCCGCAGCGGCCTCCTCCTCCTACACCCAATCAGATTCCAGCTCGTCCGTCTCTGTACCCGGTGATGGGTAAAGTCCCGCCTGCTGTGGAGCGCTGCATCTCCCACATCACCACCTTCGGTCAGTCCAGGTCCATTTATTTAGAAACACTCATTCATTTAGAGAGTTAGAAAACTACAAATCTGGAAATAGTCAGAAAACTACAAATCAGCAATGAGCCAGGAAAACTACAAATCTGCAGTCAGAAAACTAGCAACCTGCAAAGAGCCACAAAACTACAGTCAGCAGCGTAAAAAAAACCCTAAAATCAGTAAAGGGTCAGAAAACTAGGCTACTAATCTGAAGAGTCACATAACTACAATCAACAATGAGCCAAAAAACTACAAACCTGCAGTCAGAAAACTACAAATCAGTAAAGAGCCAAAAAACTACAAACCTGCAGAGTCAGAAAACTACTAATCTGCGGTTAGAAAACTACAAATCAGCAAAAAATCTGAAAACTATTATTTGAAAATGGTCAAAAAACTACAAATCAGTAATGAGCCAGAAAACTACAAATCTGCAAAATCAGAAAACTACTTATCTGAAAATAGTCAGAAAACTACAAATCAGCAGGACCAAAAAACTACAAATCTGCATTCAGATGACTACAATTCACAAAACTACAAATCTTCAATGAACAATAAAACTACAAATCTGCAGAATCAAAAAACTACAAATCTGTTGAGAATCATAGGATTGTGTTTCTGTCTCTCAGGTCTGAAGGTGGAGGGCGTGTACCGTCGCTGTGGTGTCGCTCCCAAAGTTACGCGATTGGTGGAGGCCCTGACGACATCACCTGGCTCCGCCCCTCTGGAGGGTGACGAGCAGGGCGTTCTGGACGCTGGCTCCGCCCTCAAACAATATGTCCGCCAACAGGAGAGTCTGGTCCCCAACGGGGAGCGCCAGCAGTGGATCAACGCTGCAGGTCAGATTTATAACTTTATTACAAGTTGAATAAATGTACTACTACAGCATCTGTGTCGTGATAACATCAGAGACAGTAGTTGTGAAGGTATCTGGAGTAATACTGCAGTAGTACTCAGTCTAAAGGTACTTTTTCTCTCTCAGTGATTTCAGATGAACGCTGCAGGTTTTCAGCCTACAGACGTTTGCTTCGACAACTTCCTGCAGACAACCGAGCGACACTGAACGCACTGTTTGGACACTTTTACATGTAACACACACATACACACACACACACACACACACTGAAACACACACAGGTAGTAGCGGTCTTTGTCCAGTAGGTGGAGTCAGTGAGCTTATTATTAATAACTGTTTGTTGTATTTTTCAGTTTTACTTCAGTTTAATTCAGTGGATTTCAGATTTGACAGTTAAATCATGTGACAGATATTCTTCAGGCTAACAATATGTGACACATGATTTAAAATGAGATGTATTTAGTTTTCTGCAGCAGAGTCACGTCAGACTGTTCCCTCCTCAGGGTCCAGGTGTTCTCTCAGGTGAACAAGATGTCGGCTCACAACCTGGCCGTGGTTCTGGTCCCGACTCTGTTCCAGGGTCTGAACCAGGATCTGCTGAGACTCACCAGAGAGTTCATCATCCACCACACGCTGCTGTTCCTGGTAAATAAACTGAGTTTAACCTTGAAATATCTTTACATTTCATGTAAATATTCAGATTATTTTTGGAACTGACCTTCAGGGCCACCATAGTTATGTGCTTTCATTCATAAATATCACTTTAAATTGATCATGTTCTATGTCATTTTATATTTATATTGTTTTTTTATGTTAAATCTCGACCTGAAAAGTAATTAAAGCTGTCAGCGAAATGTAGAGGAGTAAAAAGTACAATATTTGCCTCATAATCATTTAGGAGTTTGGGCCTTTAGCGTTCCTGCAAAACTTAAAACGCCTTAAAAAAAAACTGAATTGTAAATTGAAGCTGTTCTTGAACAGTTTGGAGTAAATCTGGTTCTGGTCACATTTGAAAGGTAACACTCTGGGGTTTATTCCCAAAGAGTCTAACTCTAACTAAGTGCTGCTGTTATTGAGTGATGGAAGCTGAAACACAGTGAAAAATATGTTTTTTTATTATCCGCCTGAATATTTTTGGTAAATACAGGCCTGCAGATCATTACAACTGGGATTTATTAGCTGGAAAACACAACGGGGTCAAAGTATAAAATATTACCTACTCCCATTTCAAATTTGATGAAGATATCTCAAAAAACGACTATTTTACACAGGTTTTTATAATTATCATAATAATAATTATGATTATATATTCATGGAGACTCCAGTAGCATCCTTGGTTGCCATGGTGACAGACCAAATATCCATATATTTTGAACCCTGCAGCCTACAGTCATCATTCTGGGCTCTAATGAAAGTTGAGGAATCATATCTCATATCCACATTTACTGTCAGCATTACTGATACAGAGTTATTGTTGGGAAACAACACATTTTTGTAGATGTTTTCCACTTTTAAACTAAATTTAGCGCATAAAATGCTCGAAAAGTTCGACTTCCCTGTTAGTGATTTGAATCCGGCTCCCTAAAGCCGTATATCTTTGTGTTTGGAATTTAATTGGCTATAAGAAACGCCAGTCATCAGCTCGCTGGGCTGTGATTGGTTCATCCTACAGCTGACCAAAGGTAGGCGGGTACCTTCCCTCAACACGGACCCTCATTGGCTATTGGAGGTTGTGGGTTGGACATAAAGTCCGGAATATGTCAAATGAGGTGTCATGGAAAGGTCAAAGTTCAGTAGTCCTTTGGATAAAATTTGCCACTAATATCTACAAGCGACTTTGAATTATGATGGAGAACGAGAACGAGAACGAGCAGCAAATTAGACATATCTACAGGAAAATATAATAATAAGATGAAACAACAGTCTGTGGGTAGTTATGAAAATAAAAAAGTATTTTGTATCAAAAAGTCGACTAGAATGAATAAACTGGACCTCTGCTGATGCAAAGTGACCGTTTTTGATGGAATATTATTGATTATTGGATTACTATGAGGCTTCAAAAGTTCACTGTAAAAAATGTCTGTAGATTTTACAGTGAAAAACTGCTAAACCATGACAGTAAAATGATAAATGAGTTGATTCAGTTTCAGTAACAATGAAACGCTATAAATGTATATATCGGCCAAAACAGTATTTTTTACAGTTTTGTTTTTTAAAAAATACATTACTCCACTGTAAAATACACTGTAATAACTGTAATATGTATTTAGTGTAATATATATACAAGCCATCACTGTAATTTTTGCATTTATTTTTTGTAAAAATACTTTTTCTCACTGTTAAATGTACTCAACACCATATCTCTAACAGAAATATACTGTAATATTTAATAGTAAAATCTTTAATTTATGCATTTTCATTTATAAAGTATTTTCTTGTCAATTATATGGCAAAACAGCGTTTCTTTTGATGGAAAAACCTTTTATTTATACCAACATGGTCTCACAGGAATCCGTGAAATAGCCACGGATTCGCTTAACTCAAAATCCGTGGAATAGCCACGGAATCACTCAAATTTCCGTGAAACTGACACGGATTTCGCTACAATGCAAGTTAATGACAGTCATATCCCGTGGCTATTCCAAGATACAAAGTGATTATGTACATTCACTGAGTGAATATTTAGGAAATAAAACATATATTTCTCGCTAGAAATGTGATCAAAATCCATTTTTATGCAGAAACTAAGTCAAAATATTGATTTTTTTCACTAAAAATGAGAGAACTGTCCGCCATGTTTTTTGTTCTGACCACCGGGACCTTGAAAGTCACGTGACTTGGAACAAACCAATAGGAACAAATATCCATGGAATAGCCACGGGATATGACTGTCATTAACTTGCATTGTAGCGAAATCCGTGTCAGTTTCACGGAAATTTGAGTGATTCCGTGGCTATTCCACGGATTCCTGTGAGACCAGGTTCATTTATACAGTAAAAAATGGAATAAAATGGCAATCTTAAACGTGAAATCAACAGCGGCAATATCTTTTTATTGTAATGTAAAAAAAGTTATTCTGTATTTATTACGGTAAAGTTCTGGCAACCACAGCTGCTGTTTTTTTTACCATTAGCTTTACAATGATATGTAGCATGAATATCGACTCAAACACAGTGGTTTTGTAAAATAAGCGTAACAGTGTATTAACACCGTGAGTGTACCAGGTTAAGTTATTAATGTTTCTCTAATGCAACTTCATATTTACATTTATTTTGCTAAAGTTTGATCTGTGTTTGTTTCTCTGCAGACTCCTCAGAGAGAGGAGGAGGACGAGCAGGAGGAGCAGATCACTGTGTTCTAGAGGAGAAGACGAAGAAGTTCTCAGTTCAGATTTTAAACAATGTTTACAGATGAACTCTTTAAAAACTAAAGCTGTTTTGGGGGGAAAAAATAATATAAAATCAAGTTTAACTCCTTCATACATTTAAAAGACAAGTTTGAAGTCAGTTTACACTTTATCATCATTTTAACTAAATCAGAACAAACAGCAGGAATAAACTATTGAATAATAAATGTATCATAATGAAGCTGTGACTCTTCGGCTGAAAATATAAAGCTGTTTGTTTTTTACTGGTAGAAAGAAGTTTCATATTTGCAGAAACTCAGGAGATTTTAAATGTTTATCATCTCGTATTTTATCACCTTTTATTTTGTCATCAATATAAAAGTCTCATTGTTCATTAACTAAGATGTTATTTTAATCTCTTTTATTTTGAAAGTGTGAACAGGGTAAGGGGTTAACACACGACTGCCACAGTTTGTTTCCAGTGTATTGATCCAATATATAAATATATTAAGATGCTGCCTGTCTCTGTTTGTTGTTTATTAAAAAAACAGCTGTTGACCATTACACTCGTTTCCTGTAGTAGAACAATGGATAACGCTTTATATTAAGGTCCTTGTAATAACCATTAATTAATAAGTAATAAGGCCCTTGTAAGTCCTTACAAGATGCTTATTAACATTATTGTGTGTTTATAAGCTTATATAAGTGTTAATAATGGCATTACAAACACCCATGACCCACACATTATGTCTTTGCCATGCCTTTATTAATCTTATTTTGTTTGCTTATTGATATTAAAATATACTTTATTGCTCATCTATTATAAGTTAACTATAAGTTAACTATGCTTTTTGCCACTACCGGATCTAAAGCGAGAACAATGCCTTATTACTTGTTAATTAATGGTTATTAAGGACCTTATTATAAAGCGTTACCGAACAATGTTTTACACATGAAGGTATGAGAACAATTATAATATTTGTATGTATGAATTGTGTTTGGTCCATGATAATAACCTGGTAAAAGGCAGAGAGTTTGAAAGATTATTGCAAGTTTCAGTACCATGTTCCATGAATATTGACAGTTCGTGTCATGGCTGAACTGGGACAAAAAAATCGTCCCTGGCATTTTTGCCCCAAGCGGCCCACCACAACTGATTCCTCACCAACAATCTTAGTGCGCTCCTGAACATGTAGACATACTAACCATATCACTCACACTACACTACACTGTAAAAAAAATTGTAGAAATTACAGTAAAACGCTGTCAAATTGCAACAGAAATAGACCATCAAATCTACCTGGTAGACACATTAAATTACCATAAATGATGAAACAGTCAATCTTTCATTTTTACTGTCATAAAATGCAGAAAGCACAATTTTACTGTAAAAAAAAATAGAACATTTTGGTAAAATGAATGAAGAAATGTCACAAGCTCTGGATTATTCAGATTAAATTACAGATTTTGCTGATGTCTACATTTCATTTTACAGTAAAAAAAAAAAGTTTCACCATACAGCAAAAGTGTACCGTAATGTCTGATAAATTCTCACTGTATTTTTCACGGTGACGTTCTGGCAACCACAGCTGCCGGTATTTTAATGTAAATTACAAAGATTTTTCTTACAGGGTACATGTAGGCTACATAAGACGCCCCTCATCCCAGAGTGTCAATCAAAACACAGGAAGTCAGGATGGTTAACTTTCACTCTTTAATATAAATGCAATAACATGCAGCACAACAAAGCCCAGGAACATATGAAAGAAGACACAGTACTGTAACAGTTTAGTGGAAACACCATTGCTCACTGTGAAATGGTGCTCTACTAATACTCAAGAAACAAACGTTTCATATTGAAAAAATGAAATGTCCTACTAGCACATTTAACACTGTCACACTTATATCATAACAGTCACTGTCTAACTGTTACTCTGTTTATCAGCACTAAATATATCAACATCTGATCATGGTAGCACAGGTAACAGCAAATCAGCTTCTCAACACTTACAGGACTAATCAACATGTAATTATGACACTAGAATTATACACAGTATTATTGGGACATCAGTACACTGTAATAAATTATTCTGTAGTCATTTAATTTTACTTAATATATTTGATAAAATGTATTAAATATAAATGCGTCCTTGATTTTGAGGCAGTTGTTTAAGTAACTTTAATATAAAAATGTTTGAGATAGAATCTACTTATTTTGATCACATTCAATATAATCTTTATGTGTATGTAATTCTAAATCAAGAGAATTTTGAATGAATCCAACACAATAGAATTAGTCCGTTTTTAATTGACAGGCACTTCCTGTAAAGTTATTAACTCAACTTGTAACGTAGTTAGATTTAATTAATAATACTGCGTGCAATCTGTTGCCTCAATTTTATTGAGTAGCTATTGTTTATTGTTTGGAGCTGTGGTCCTGCTCGGTATCACTCCTGCTGGTTTTTAGAGTTTTTCGCTTGTTGCTGTGAGGGTCTAAGGACAAAGACTGTTGTACCATGTCCAGTCTGTAAAACCCTTTGAGGCAAATCTGTTATTTGTTGTTTTGGGCTATATAAATAAAATTGACTTGACTTGACTAGAATGTTAAACTCGTAACAACAGCAAGCCTAGCATGTTGCTGTGCCAGTCAATGAACTCCAACCAATTAAGTCATTAAGTTTAAGTCCATAACTGTTAAACTCCATGAAAAGTTCAGACGTGCCAAACGTACAGTCATTAGTGCCACATATTGGAGGCAGCAGAAACTTTCCTCTCTTAATATGCTTTTAGCCCCTGGCTGCACGCACACCCAGTACCGTTTGTAAACAAGACACTGTGAAGGAAATTTGGTGTTTCCTGCATGGTGGGACATGAAGTAGGCGGCGTCCTACTTGGAATTCAAGACGCAAAGCCTTCTGGGAACTCACTCTTTGAACTCAACTCTGATAACACCATGATTGAGGGAAACATGTGGATCAGTGGGCTCTGTCCTGATGTGATGTATGGGGCAGGAAAATAGGACCACATTGAGACTTGCTGAAGAATCAATGCTGGGAAATACAACAGATATAAGTTAAGCGGTGTACGGGACTTTGTTGTACTGTGAAAGAGCCATTCGGGATTGTGCGGTGTATGGAATACGAATGTGCTTTTTTTTTTAAGTCATAAGACCCAAAAGACCTGCCGGCCAAACGGGCATTTGCACGATATGCCAGATGGCGAGGCGAGTCCAGTCCTGGTTTGTGTTCTACTTAACTTGTATATCCAGAATAGGACAACTGAGGCTGGTCCAGCAGCATTTCCCCTTTTGTTGTTTAAATAAACATTTTTTAGTTCACCTCATATGTAGTCCCTCTTCCGGAGCCGGTTTGGAACTAGTCCCAGGAATCCTGCAACCAGTTCCATGAATCTGGAACTGGTCTCCAGAATCAGTAACCGGTCAACAGAATGGTGCAACAACTCTAAGGACAACTAGTCCCCTTTTTCTGCAACTTATCCTGAGAATTCTGCAACTACTCCCTGGAGTTCTACAACAACTCTCAAGAATTCTGGAACAAGTCACTAGAATGGAACAAGTCTCCAGTTTCTACAACTAGTCCTCTTATTCTGAAACTACTCATGTACTTGCCATTAAAACACATCTCCCAGCTCATATGTATCGTCAGTGTACAAGAGGCGTCTCTTCATCATCAGATCCACTAGGCTGTACACAACAACAACAACAACATGCTTTGAAACAACTACTAATGGCCTTCCATTGCCTTCTATGAAAAGGCTCCAGACGTCTCTGTGCAGCTTCTCTAGGTGTCTCATTGGTTTCAGCTGGGTTACTTAGCTGGGTTCTCTGAGCATCTCTAATGAATGTGTTGGCCATCTCAAACATCTCGGAGGAGCAGTGCATTCCTCCGTTAGCTGAGACAATCCCGTCAACCTTATCCAGAAAGTTCTGAACTTGCTTTCTGCTTTTTCTTCCTTTGTTGTCAAACACACAGAATCTACCACCACACATGGAGACCAGCTCTGACACATGTTGGTTGGACTGGATCTTCTGGGTAATGGACTGACCTCCTAACTCATCTCCATGAGTGAACAGGACCATGGCGTACTTACCAGCATCTCCACCAAACAGTTTTGGTAAGAGACCAAGCAGGAGAGAGTCTGCTCTTGAAATCCTGCCGAACTTTACCACAATGATGAAGGCATGTGGACCTGGACTGGCCTCAGCTATGGACTTCATGATCTCCAGGTACAGATCCTCCGGGGACAGAACTTCATCAGTGAATCCTGGAGTATCGATCACTGTGACCCATCGACCGTCCACCTCTGCAGACCTACAGCCAGTCTCTGTGCTGACTGAATCAAAGCTGCAACCTGATTCAAACAGCTCTGATCCCAGGATGGTGTTTGCTGATGCACTCTTCCCTCCTCCAGGTAGACCGAGCAGCACGATCCTCGTTTCCTCCAAGTCGACGGACACTCCAGAACCAGCAGCTGGAGGAAAGAAAACATAAAGTCAACCAAAAATAACATGCAACTTTTTATACATAATTATTATTAAAGGCACACAATATTCGACCAGTTACGAAAATAAACCTCTCTTCTCTCTTGCTCTCTGAAGGAGGCGGACGATCTTTTTTCCTCTCTCCCTCTGTGTCTTTTCCTGCTTCACTCCTCTCGTCTCGTCTTGTCTTCTGTCTTACTTTGGAAGACTCTCTCTACACTGCTCTCAAACTAAAAAAAAGCCTGGGTTCAGGGGAGCCCTCCTGCCCTGATGGGAGGTTTGCAGCTGGCTACATGATGGACACATGGGAGAGGTGGTGTGTCGTGTGCCTGGCAGCTCTTTCCATAGAGGACATCGAAGATCTCTATCTATTCGGAATCTTGATAACAGGTCTTTTGCTGATAGGATTAGGCTTTGCTCTGGTTTATCGAGATACACAGAAAATGGTGACAGCTGTTCAAAGCCCCATAAGGCTGCCCGTGATGATTGATAAGATGGGCAGAGCTGTCGGCACTCAGACTGTGGTCACAAACCGCACCCTGGATGAAATCAAGGAGCGACTGACGGCCCTGGAAAAGCGACTGTATCGATCCAGAGACCAGTATGGAAATTATAGACAAGATTGAGTAGCAGAAAAAGGCTGCCACTTTTTGCCTATAGCCCAAATTCAAATCTTATCTGGCCTCCCCTAAAGGTTTTTTTTTTTTTTTTTTTAATGTTTTGCCCACAGCCAATGTCGCAACCAATGTCTCTTGAGCATCCCCACCCTGGAGCCCTGGACGAACATAACAAACAGTATTCAGTGTGGTGGTTTTAAACGACACATGATCAGATGTTACCTGGTTGAGGAGGTCCTTGAAGGTATCCCAGCTTTATCAGCAGCTCTTTGACTTGTTCCCGTCCTCCCTTTACATTATTGAACAGATGATACTTCCCTCTGAATTTTTTAACAATGTCAGGAAGTGGACCCTCTTCTTCTTCAAAGATAAACTCATCCAATGACATCTTAATCAAGGCGTCACCGTTTGTAAAAAGCATGTAACTCTTTTTCATCCCGTCCTCCCCGAGGACTTCAATGGTCGCCCTCAGAGCCTTCTCTTGTTCGTCGGTGAACCGTCCGACGCTGACCAACACCAGGAACTGACAAGGTCTGTTGGACTGCAGGAGCTCCCGACACCGGGTTTTAACGATCACCTCATATTTTAATATTCCCGGAGTGTCGATCACTGAGATCTGTATCCCAAACACAGTCTCAGTTGCTTCAGATATTTCTTTTGTCAACGACCTGAGGGAAGGTCCTGACTCAAACGCCTGGCATCCCAGGATGGTGTTTCCTGAAGCACTTTTACCAACACCAGTGTGTCCCAGAAGGAAGATGGTGAGAACTTCATCTGAATCTGGACCTGGACCTGGACCTGGACTGGGACCTGGACTGGGACCTGGAGCTGGATGTGAAGCCATGTTTGTGTCACACAAAACCTGCTGGAGGCGAAAATAGAGAAATTAGATGACTTTTATAACATTTATTGCATTTTATGACATCTGTGCTGCAGTTTGATTTGTTTTTATATCTTCCATATCCTCTATTACAAAAAACAATGATATACTTTATCCGTCTCACCCTTTCTATTTACACTACAGTTGAAACCAGAAGTTTACATACACTATATAAAAAGACACATATGCTTTTTTTCTCACTGTCTGACATGAAATCAGACAATCACTTTTCCTGTTTTAGGTCCGTTAGGATTAACAAAATTATTTATATTTGCTAAATGCCAGAATAATGAGAGAAGGATTTATTTAGACAATTTTTTATTATTTTCTTCAAAGTCAGAAGTTTACATACACTAACAGTATTATGCCTTGAAACAATTTGGGAAAGCCCAGATGATGCTGTCATGTCTTTGGAAGCTTCTGATAGGTTTATTGACAACATTTGAGTTAATTCGAGACACACCTGTGGATGTATTTTAAGGCACACCTGAAACACACTGCTTCTTTGTGTAACATCATGGGAAATTCAAAAGAAATCAACCAAGATATCAGGAAGAGAATTGTGGACTTGCACAAGTCTGGTTCATCCTTTGGTACAATTTCCAGATGCCTGAAGGTTCCACATTCATCTGTTCAAATAATTATACCCAAGTATAAACACCATGGGAATGTCCAGCCATCATAGCGCTCAGGAAGGAGACGGGCTCTGTGTCCCAGAGATGAACGAGCTTTGGTCCAAAATGTGCATATCAACCCAAGAACAAAAGCAAAAGACCTTGTGATGATGCTGGCTGAAGCTGGTAAAAGTGTGTTATTATACACAGTGAAACGAGTCCTGAGACAGGGGCTGAAAGGCCACTCTGCCAGGAAGAAGCCATTACTCCAAAAGAAACATAAAAAAGCCAGATTACAGTTTGCAAATGCACACAAGGACAAAGACCTTAATTTTTGGAGACATGTCCTGTGGTCTGACAAAACTGTTATCTGGCTTTTTTATGTTTCTTTTGGAGTAATGGCTTCTTCCTGGCAGAGTGGCCTTTCAGCCCATGTCTCAGGACTCGTTTCACTGTGTATAATAACACACTTTTACCAGCTTCAGCCAGCATCATCACAAGGTCTTTTGCTTTTGTTCTTGGGTTGATATGCACATTTTGGACCAAAGCACGTTCATCTCTGGGACACAGAGCCCGTCTCCTTCCTGAGCGCTATGATGGCTGGACATTCCCATGGTGTTTATACTTGGGTATAATTATTTGAACAGATGAATGTGGAACCTTCAGGCATCTGGAAATTGTACCAAAGGATGAACCAGACTTGTGCAAGTCCACAATTCTCTTCCTGATATCTTGCTTGATTTCTTTTGAATTTCCCATGATGTTACACAAAGAAGCAGTGTGTTTCAGGTGTGCCTAAAAATACATCCACAGGTGTGTCTCGAATTAACTCAAATGTTGTCAATAAACCTATCAGAAGCTTCCAAAGACATGACAGCATCATCTGGGCTTTCCCAAATTGTTTCAAGGCATAATACTGTTAGTGTATGTAAACTTCTGACTTTGAAGAAAGTAATAAAAAATTGTTTTAAAAAATCCTTCTCTCATTATTCTGGCATTTAGCAAATATAAATAATTTTGTTAATCCTAACGGACCTAAAACAGGAAAAGTGATTCTCTGATTTCATGTCAGACAGTGAGAAAAAAAGCATATGTGTCTTTTTATATAGTGTATGTAAACTTCTGGTTTCAACTGTATATACTGTAAAACACACAATATAATTATTTAAATAAACCTCTGTCTGTCCGAATAAGAAGACACTTTTGTAATCAAGACTGAAGACTTTTCTGTTTGGACTGTAACTCTTATTCCTTACTATATATTACTTAATTATTTTGTAGCTTCTTCTGTTCTTGAGTCTCTTTAATGTACTGTTTACATATATATATATATATATATATATATATATATATATATATATATATATATATATATATATTTATAATTAGAGGCTTTATAATTAATTAATCGAAATTAATCGCATTTTAATTGCATATAAATATTTGACCTGAGAACAGTGAGAAGTAATTTTTTTCACATGGATTTTTAGTATACTATTGAATAATGACTGAATACATAAGCTTAAGCAACAAAAATATTCTTTATTTTTGTCCAAGTCCAACAGACCAGTGCAATTTTTTTCCATTAAGTGTAGCAATAGCATATTTATAAATATAGTACATTTCATGAATCCAGGTATCCTATAGGTAGGTAGACCTTCTGTAAACTAGAATACTTTGGTTTTTGAAGTAAAACACAATCCACGCTAGCTAGCACACTAGCCGCTAGCTGTACGCTAGCTAGCACACTAGCCACTAGCTGCTATATGTTTAGCATTGAGGTGATACTTGAGGCTGGATGTGCTGCTATGGTGATATGTGAATTCCTTGTTGCCTAGCAACACAACCATGCTCTTATGGACGCTTCCATCCATTGGTTTTTAGTAACTAAATGTCCCATCATCCACGGGGCCAACCAAAGGTCTCATCAGCTTCTTCCTTCATGTTCACTTCATGTTTCCGCGGTGCAAAAATAAGTGTGATTAAAATGCGTCAATTTTTTTAACGCGTTCATTTTTGTGTAATTAATTAATCTTAATTAACGTGTGAAAGTCTTATATATATATATACATATATATATATATATATATATAAGACACTGCAAAAGGTGTATCTAAATACAAAATAAAAATACTTAATCTGGGGGAAATGATCTTGCTGCATGGACAGATAATTGCACTTGACAAGATGTCTTAAATTAAGATTGTTAAATCTAGAAATAAGCATGTTGAAAAAAAATATATACATATTTTGTTTTTAGACACTCCTTTTTTGTGTGTGCATATATATATATATATATATATATATATATATATATATATATATATATATATATATATATATATATACCATATATATCTATGAAGAATAGAAAAAGGCCAAGCAGGTTTATTTATAAAACATTTCAGCAACAATTCAAAGAATATATATATATATATATATATATATATATATATATATTATTGTTATTGTTTTATGTAAAGCACTTTGAATTGTCGTGTTGCTGAAATGTTTTATAAATAAACCTGCTTGGTCTTTTTCTATTCTTCATAGTTTCTATCTATGCTGTAGTTTTTTAAAATCAAAATACTTGTTACCTTACCATATATATTCATATTTAGCACTTTGTTCTTTTGCACCAACATACTGCAGCAAATTCCTTGTATGTGAAAACCTACTTGGCAACAAAATGATTCTGATTCTGGTCTTTTTCACTATGAAACTTCCCCATCTGACTGACATGAAGTTTTCTTTTCAAATATACATCAATGAGTCATTGCTTAATGTTAAAACCTGGTAAATTTGAGGAAAATCTACAGACACAATCACACAAAGTGAAGTGAAATAAAAACAGAATCCAAGACTTTTACTGATAACAGTCATTTTATGGAAACTTTTCCTGATGCCATGAAGACACTGATGAGCTCTGTCAGAAGATTAAATATTCTTTATAAACCGACTTCACCTGATTTTGATAATATGAAGCAGCGCCGCAAGATTCTGGTTGTTATCAGAAGCAAAAGTTAAAGTGTAGAATCAAAACTATTTTGAATCGCGTCGAAACACAAAAAGAATGCGGTTAAAAACAGACAAATACTTTTTATATGGAAAGAAAAAGAAAGCTCAAAGCATTGTCTGTTTATCTGGAAAGTAAATTATACTGTCAGCCGTTTTTATATCAGGAAGTAGATCAAAGAGACTCTCGCAGAGTTTGATCCACAGCTTTAAACACATGAGACTGACCTGAAATCAGCTCTCAGCTGGAGAGGAGTTTAGTATTTGTCCGAAAGAAGAACTACGGTCCAGTCAGCCGCTCCAACATTTCCAATGCGCATTTACTGCGATTTTATTGCAGTTAAGACTACTGGGAAAGTCAGCACTAGTTTACTGCACTTCCGATTTTCAAAATAAAGCCTGGGTATTAAATGTATTAAAGGTTTATTTTAAAAATATGAGGAGTGGGGGCACACCTGGTAGAGCGCCTACCATAGAGACATTGTCCTGGTTAGCGGGCGGCTTGGGTTCGAATCCAACTCGGAGCTCTTTCCCTCATTCTTCCCCTTCACTCTGTCTCTATCAATGAAGTCCGAAATATATCTTTAAAAAATGAGGAGTGTTTAGATTTGAAAGAAAGAAAGGAAGAGGTGTGTCTCATAAAACATGTATGAACCTGCACTGATTCTGAGCCAATAGGTCACATGAATTGGAAGCTATTGAGCTAAAAATCCTCCTCCTCCTCGTTTAGTTTCCACTCACTGCAGTAAACCAGAGCTGACTTCTCCAGTTGTCTCAGAGATCGCAGTGAAGAAGCAGATCGATCCAGACGATCACCTGCAGCTCCTTCTTCACCCCACCTGGACTTTATTCTGAAGGTTTTAACAGGAAACGGGAAAGGCGACTTTTCAAGCATTTGAAGTAAACTTGTTACGGAAAACAGGTCGTGATGGAAGAACACGGAAATCAAGGTGGGGTTGATTTTAATCTGACAGGTTCACCGTTTCACGTTTCAACGTGTGTGTGTGTGTGTGTGTGTGTGTGTGTGTGTGTGTGTGTGTGCAAAATTTTGAACTGAGCCATGTTGGTTTTGAAAAAGCTGACTCTTGAGAATGAAACAGATCCCGCCCCATTCTCCAGAATCCAAAACATTGTATAGTTCAGCTGTCCTGCCTGGAAGCTTGTTGATTGGCTTTCACTCTTGTCTCTCAAAACAACAAGCGTGACATTTCCTTCTTTGGCCATATTTCCATAACAATAATGTGGCTGCCAATCAACTAAATGAGGCGTCTCACTTACTGTTTTTCCAATGAAAATTATCTGACTTCTCACTAGGGATTTCAATCTGTAGGGACGGACCCTTTGTTTTACTCGTGGCTGTAGGAGCTAAATATGTTCATATTTGGTTATGTTGTTTATGTGTTAAGCTGCACACATCTGTTTGGTATATGACAGGGGTGTGGTTTCACCTGTTTCTGCTCTGGAGGTAGAACAAAGAAGGTGTGTAGTCTCTGGACCGTCACTTTGAATACTCATTTACATCAACTTTTTCTGTTACATTTATTTTTTGTTTGCATAATAAACCTGTTTAACGCCTCTGAACCTCATGGATTCTCCGGGAGTATTATTTGGAACGCGTCACAGTGAGAAGTCCACTTTTTAACAGATAGAAGTCGCTATAGTGGACATTTATCTTTGAACTGTCTGAACCTTCGGCCTTTGATATATAAACAAGAACTCAGTACATTATGATGAACCAAACAAAACATTTAGCTGAGAGACAGAAAACAGATGTCAAGTTTCTCAAATATATATTTTTAATAACAGAAACAGGCCAGGACACAAACATCACAGCCAACCTAAGCAGAAGCAGTTTTTAAATAGTCCATATCTGAACAGTCCTCTTTGTTTCTTAATGAACAGGAGCACAGATGATCCAAGGCAGTGGAAGAAGAAGAAGATGGAGTAGGGAGGACCCTCCAGGTATGAAACCTTCCATCACAAGTTCTCCAACAAGAAGCTCACATTGTGCAGATTGATTCATTATGTCATTTATTAATTAAACATGAAAACATTATCAATAACTTCTCTCCAGATCCACCAGTACATTAAAACCAGCTGACTAGATGTGTAAAATACATAAAGTCACTGTTTTAGTCTGTGTGTTCCCATTGTCAGACTTCAGGCTGGTTCTTGTTGGTAAGACTGGATCAGGGAAGAGCTCCAGTGGAAACACCATACTGGGAGGACTGGTCTTCACTGCAGCTGCCAGCCCACTGTCAGGTAAAACACACACAGAGTTAACTTCAGGAAATACCAAACTTACTTCTACTGATTGATTGGTGATTGGTTTTCTACTGAGATCTTCCTGATGACTACAGGAAGTCAGATACCAACAATTCACCTGATCAACAACCAACTTACTGACACTTAAAGTCTTAAAACGTCTAAAATCCAATAATGTGAATTTAAGACCTTAGAATGTCAAAAATTATCTTAAAATGTCTTAAATACTATTTTGAAAGGTCTTGAAAATGAGTTAACATAAACTTAGTCAATGTTAATAGACTAAGAATTATCCTTGTAGCAGTACAGTGTGTATGTGCTGCAGCAGCATGTGTTCACTTAGCGACCTCCGTTTGTTTACAACAAGTACCGGACACTCTGTGCACAGTTAGCATGCCGGTTTGTTTACGATCAGCAGCGGACAATGTGCGCAGTTAGCGATGGCGGCCGCAGTGAACAGTGATTGATGACTGTCGGACCCAGTGGGAGGTGTGTGTTAGACATCAAATATCCCGCTTCGCCCCGATGTCCCGTTCATAGTGGTCCCACTTCCAACAGTCCCACCAATGTTCCACCTCTTTGACTACCTCTGGAGGCTTAAATTGGTGAGATCATTTGATCCCTTCATCCCGCTTCGGGCACGTTCATAGTGGAGGTGAGACGTTACAGAGCCGTTAACGGCACCGAGTTGGTCGTGTTGGTCGGATAGCCCCGCCCCCAGCCCCTGACGTAGCGGTTCACGTTTCAAGACCAGCAGAGAGTTGGTGCAACTCTGGAACCAGTATTCTTGGCCAAGAGCCAGTTATTTGGCAGGCAAAAAGCGATGAACCGGTTTGCGGTTGGGCAACCAGCTTGGTTGAAAAGGGGTACGAGTGAAAGTCTTGGTCTGGATCAAACTGAATCCTGGTTCTGCTTGTTTCTAGCTTGTAGATGTTTGATGGGATTGTTCTGACTTTTGGAAAAATTACAGGAAGTTCTGAACAATTGTCAACTTGTTTTGTCAATCTGTTCTCCCACTTTTCATCATTAGTTTCAACGGCCATAGAAAGCTACCCGCCGAACTGATAATTAGCCCACGTCAGAGGCACACCCCTCTACAAACCATCGACGTGACTCTGACCTGGAATAAAAAGCACAGATCTAATGAATCTTTCTTCTCTCTCCTCAGTGACCAGGCAGTGCTATAAGCAGACGGGTCAGGTGTCCGACAGGCAGGTGACCATCGTCGACACTCCTGGACTCTTTGACACGTCGCAGGCTAATGAAACCGTGCAGAGAGAGATCGCCAAATGCATCAACATG
The DNA here is from genome assembly GCF_030273125.1 of Centropristis striata. Classification (NCBI taxonomy): domain Eukaryota; kingdom Metazoa; phylum Chordata; class Actinopteri; order Perciformes; family Serranidae; genus Centropristis; species Centropristis striata. The sequence goes on along the minus strand of NC_081531.1, from coordinate 2,681,062 downwards.
TCGGCCCCGGGGCCCCACGCCATCCTGCTGGTCATCAAACTGGAGCCCTTCACAGCAGAGGACCGAAACGCCGTCAGGAAGGTGGAGGAGATCTTCGGAGAGGATGCTTGGAAGTACACCATCGTCCTCTTCACTCACGGAGACCGAGTCAAGTCAGACTTCAAACAGCTGCTGCAGGAGGCTGAACCTGAGCTGCAGGAGGTCCTGAAGAAGGCCAGAAATAGATATCACGTCTTCAACAACCTCAAAGCCAATGATCGTGGACAGGTCCTGGAGCTGCTGGACAAGGTGCAGGAGATGGTTGGTGCCAACGGAGGACAGTTTTACTCCAACGACACCTATGAGGAGGTGGTGAAGAGGCTGGATGAGAGAGAGGCCGAACTCAGAGAGTTCTACGAGAAGAAACTGGAGGAAGAAATCAAATCTGTGGAGGAAAAGTACGAGAAGAAGCTGAGTGAAGCTAAAGAGGAACATCAACAGATGGAGAAGAAGCTGCAGGATGAGCTGGAGGAGGTGAAGCGCTACTACAGAGCTTTAGAGGAAGGAGTCCGTCACGTTGTAGAGCAGACGGTCAAGACTGACTCCATAATAGATATTGGCAAGTTTTGTGAAACCCTGAAACTGAACTGAACTCTTCTGGACTCTCGACTGTCTTGTGCAACTCTGCTGAAACTCCACCAAAACACTGCCGCTGCATGCTGGTTATATGAAATATGTGAAATTTTGTTGCTTTTACTCTTCCTGTAAGTCGCTTTGGATAAAAGCGTCTGCTAAATGACTAAATGTAAATGTAAATGTAAATGTGAAATGATATATTAGATTAACAGTCGTGTGACTGTTAATCTAATATATCATTTCACATATTTCATATAACCAGCGGAGAAAAGTCTCAGTCACAAAAGACTCAAGATGCAAGACTCTATTATTTTAACAAGATGTTGTGCTTTCTTAAATGTATTCAGTCTCTATGTATGTCTGTTTTTATTCATGTAAATAATTATTTGTGTAAAACCACTTAACTAGTCTCCCCAATTATTGAAGTACTCCACAAACTTTAGCAACTTGCCCCAGAATTCAGTAAATAGGCTCCAATATTCTCCAACTTGTCCCCAGAATTCTACAGTTGGTTCCCAAAATTCAGCAAATAGTCCCCAACATTTTTTAACTTGTCCCTGAATTCTACAGCGAGACCCCCAGAATACTAGAGAAATGTCCCCAGATGTAAGCAGTGTCCAGGATTCTGGAAGTAGTTCCCCTCAGAATCCTGCAACTGCTCGACAAAATTCTGGAACTGGTTTCCAATATTCTACAGCGAGTCCCAATAGACCTATAGAGACTGTATCCCAAATCTGACACATCTACAATGCCGCACTTTCCGGTGTTTTCACAGTCATTTAGAATAAGATGGCCACCACCAGTGTAGGTATAATTGATTTATACATATTTAACAAACCACATGTGGAATTTCATTTATGTACATGGAGATTTACATGTTTAATTACAATATGAAAGTAACTCTGATGAGAGAAAGCAGTAAGAATGCTTGGGTGACGATCTTAAGAATACATCTGTATTTTTACTGTACTGTATTTTATTGTGAAGGACAGAAGTACGGTCCAGGTGTGTTATAACGATGGTTGATAACGGTGACATTTATTTGGCTTACCCAGAAACATCCAATTTACCCCCAAAAAAACCCTGTTGTTTTATTGTTTTATTGTTTTACAGTGAGGAGATCCAAGTGTCCCATATTGGGCTACAGTTAGCTTACGGCTAATTCACCAGCGTTAGCGTCCTTTAGCCGACTCTGGTAAACCCAAGGCTAACGTACACGGTTGAAACAATATACGGTTTGAAAGATAAGAAGTTAGACTTTTTTTTTCTCTCTTTTTTCCCAAAAAGAAAAATATATTAAATTGGAACCGTTCACTATGTTCCTTAAACATCATTATTTATTGACCAAGTTTATGATAAAAAATAAAAGAAAGCCACAATCAGATGGTTGGCAAATATTAGCAATTATAAAAGATTGGGATGAAGATCAATGATTTTTCTTTACTTTAATTTTAATGTTTTATGGATAAGTTTCTATTGTTACCATATAATGTCCTATTTTTTCTATGTTCTGGCTGTCATGGAGTTAATAGTTTAAATATGGAAATGGCTGATTTATACATTCAAGATATATATGCCTTTCTATGTTTGTTTTTTCTTTGTGGGGGCGATTTGGGGGTGCAGGTTTCTTACGCGGGTCCGTGGAGAGGGGTCTGGGTAATGGGGCTGAACACGCAGCAGCCTGGACCCCTCTCCATCTCCATCAGTTGTTTTGGGTCTGGTTCCTCAACTTACTCTTCCTACATCATTTTTTTTCTGTTTTTCCGTAGTACCCTTGTTTACTTTTATATAAATGTGTTTTTTTTTTGTACTTTATTTTTATAGAACAAACATAGACAACATACAGAGATACATAGAACAAACAGTTGGTCACCTATACATTCATTCAGATATTACACTGGTAAAGTTACAAATACAATGATGGCTCAATGAGCATCTCTTTCGGACATGTACACAATCCATTTTTCCCAATAGTGCAAGTATTTATCAGTCTGTAGATTTAACGAAAAGGTCATTCTTTCCATATTTTGAATATTGGTCACAATATTGATCCAGTCGGACTCCGCCGGAGGTGCAGTTTGCAGCCAGCTGCGAGTAACAGCTTTCTTACTAGCTGCTAATAATATTTTTAAAAGATATTTATCTCGCCCCAATATATGGGGTGCAATATTACCCAGGTAGATTGAAGAAAAAGAGCTGTTGATTACATCACCAAAAATGTTTTTTACTACTTGTGTAATATTTTGCCAATATGGCTGAATAGCTGAGCAGCTCCAAAATATATGAAAGTGGTCTGCTAGTTGTTCACCGCAGTTCCTCCAACACAGTCCCCTGGCTGTCTCCCCTGTTTGCACACATTTTAACTTAGGGGTTATGAAATATCTGACCAGATTCCGCCAGCAGAAATCTCTCCAGAGACCTGAACTAGTGGAAGTTTATATAAATGTGTTTTAAATAAAAAAAAATTAAAAAAGATTCCCCAGAATTCTCAAGCTTGGTCCCACAACTAGTGTTCAAAATTCTGCAGCTAGTCCCTGAATTCTGCAACTTTTAATGTCTCACAATGTTGAGATATTAGCCTGCATTAACTGGTGGAAAAGTTTTAACCCCACTTGTTATAAACAGTGTTGGAGTGTGGTCGGCAGTCAGATATTTAGTTTCTAAGGTTGGAGATAAACTTGCTTTCCTGCCTTCTGAGTGTTGCCATGTTTGTTCTTTATATCCTGCAGTTCTCTTCAGTCTGATGTGTCTGCTGCGCCCTCTGGTGGAATCCTCCAGTTACACATGTTGTACACAGGCAAGTATGTGAAGTTTAGAGACAGTTGTGTACATGAACACAAGTGGTGGAAAAATATTCAGATCCTTTACTGCAGTAAAAGTACTAATACCACACTGTGAAATCACTCCACTACAAGTAAAAGTCCTGCATTCAAAACTTACTGAAGTAAAAGTACAAAAGTATCAGTATCAACATGTACTTAAAGTATCAAAAGTAAAAGTACTTGTTATGCAGAAAGTTTTATAAATTCTAAACTTATTTTTATTGATGCATTTGCATTTCATTTAGTAAAGAAAAGGCTCATTTTAACTATTTAATATACTGCTTTTTATGTTAAATCTTGACCTGAAAAGTAATTGTCAGCTGAATGTAGTACAGTAAAAGTACAATATTTACCTCTAAAATATAGTGGAGTAGTAGTATGGAGATACGTACGTGGAAATACTCAAGGTTAGTAACTTTTAAGTAAGTTACTTTCCACCACTGGTGAACAAAGGAAACAGTTTATCTCCAGCCGAACTCCTCAGAACAAAAATAACAGAATGATCTCAAAGGTTTTTCTGTACAAGTTTACTTTATTTTCATTAAACGATAATTGTTATAAAGTGAAGAAGTAGAGGACAGTTGATGTGAAACTGTGAAGAGTTGAGGTGTGACACGGCGAGCTCTGATTGGTCGTCACACGTAGATGTCTTCTTCTACATCAGCAGACGCCGGCTCTGTGATTGGTGTTGCCACGACAACAACGGGACTAAAGGGAACTGAGAGGAGAACAAGTTAGCATCTGTTAGCAACTGTTAGCGTGTGTGTGTGTGTCAGTGTGTGTGTCTGCGTGTGTGTGTGTAGTGTGTGTGTGTAGTGTGTGTGTGTGTCTGTGTGTGTCAATGTGTGCTTTGTGTGTTTATGTGTGTGTGTGTGTGTGTGTCTGTGGATGTGTGTTAGTGTGTGTGTGTGTGTGTGTGTGTATGTATCAGTGTGTGAATGTATCAGTGTGTGTGTGTGTGTATGTATCAGTGTGTGTGTGTGTGTGTGTGTGTATGTATCAGTGTGTGTGTGTGTGTGTGTGTGTGTATCAGTGTGTGTGTGTGTGTGTGTTTGTATCAGTGTGTGTGTGTTTGTATCAGTGTGTGTGTGTTTGTATCAGTGTGTGTGTGTGTGCGTTACCATAAGGAGACTCCTCCTCTATCTCCTGCTTCTCCCCCTCCTTCTTGTTGTTGCCACGGTGACCGTGCATCGTCACGTAAACGTTTTCCTCCAGCGTACCTGCAGCAGATTATAATCCGTTAACGTCTCATTAATATTAATCTGATGAGATTTCTGCAGCTCCTCGTGTCTCTGATTGGCTGTTGTACCTGCGGTCCGGACGCTCTGGCTCCTCCCCCTCCTCCTCCTCCTCCTCATGATGAAGAAGAGGACGAAGAGCAGCAGCAGGAGAGCGCAGCAGACCAACACCGACACCAGAACGCTGCCGCCGCCTGCTGACACACGGCTGTTAATCTCTGCAGAGCATTTACAACTAAAATTTGTAAAAAAATTTCTGGGTAAACAGTGAAAGGGCCACGGGGGCTACTGCCGGTGTGTGTACACTATGATGAGATTCTTCAGAGATTTAAAACAATTAATACTAGTAATGTTATGATACTATATTATATACAAGGAGCACACCTACAACAAGCATTCCTTTACAAGTATTTATTTATACAGCAACCTATGGCCTTTAACCTCAAAATGTGTGTGTGTGTGTGTGTGTCTGTAACTGTAATCACATCAAAGCATCAAAGGCTTTGCGGTCGACCAATCAGAGCAGAGCAATCAACAGAACTAGAAAATTTCCTCTGGGGAAATTCTGAAAGGGCCACGGGGGCTACTGCCAATGTTTGTACACTATGATGAGATTCTTCAGAGATTTCAAACTATGCCCTGTAACCTCAAAATGTGTGTGTGTGTGTGTGTGTGTGTGTGTGTGTGTGTTTGAAGCATGTGCATGCATGTGTGAGGAGTGTATCTGTAACTGTAATCACATCAAAGATCAAAGGCAATCAGATCAAAGCAATCAACAGAAATAACTGCCACCAACTGTCAATGTTCCGTAACAGAGGTAGACAGACTGGAATTTCTGGCCTCGAACAGAAAGAATTTTTGGCAAAACCATAATACCTATCATTGATCCAACTTCACTTTGAGCATCCTGAGTTCTTCCTGAACGTCTACATATGTTTTTTTTTTTAAGAAAAATGAAAAAATAGCTTTGTTAGAGCGATCTAAAAAAACTGTTCCATCTCCCTTTTTCAGAAATCTTCCTGCGTTTTTAATATGGGAGCCAATGAGGCTGTTGGTGTTGTTGGTGGATCATCTGTGCGTCCTGCGCCCAAACTATAACTCTGACAGCTTTACCAGAGGATTGTGAGGGAGAAGACTAATTTTCCTACGTTTCTATGTATAAATTATTTCTGTAGAGTGGAATTTGCGGCCTGGAGCACAGTTTTCAAATTCATTTTTTGACAGTTTTTTCTCTCCCTCTACACTCTGGTGATGATGTCACACACTGTGACACGAACATTCCGTGCAATACACACCCATTATAATCTCAGAATTTCTCCAAAAGTGATCATGGTCATTGAACAGGGATTGATAAAAAACTATATGACCTATCGAAACGTGGATTAATACACCGATACACAAGACTTGTGTCTACTGTTTAAAGTTTAAATGGAGTCTCTAGGTGAAATTATGCCGGAGAAGTAGACGTTTAAATATCTCCAATTATTGTTCTCTCTTCAAGTTGTAGCACTAGTAGCGGGACCAAATTGCGTCCGGAAGAGGAAGAAGAAGAAATCCACAGTATAACAGTAGTGCTCGGTGCGAAGCCCCGTTGGTCTAATAATATCATTTCAAGACTCAGGAGGACTCAGATCTTTTTTATTAAAACGTTCCTTCTTATTGGGCATTCATGGAAACGTAAAAAAAACACCTTAAAACACCTAAACACACCTAAAAACACCTGTAACTTATTGTATTACGTTGTAACGGTACACATTTTATGAGTATTTTAATTTTAATGTAACAAGTTACTTTGAAAACAGACTTTTGGATCTAGATCCAAAAGTCTGGGGACTAGATCCAAAAGTCTGGGTACTAGATTCAAAGGTCTGGGGACTAGATTAGATCCAGGACAATTTGCTGACTAGCTGAATCTGGTCCCCAGATTTGTTTAATCTAGTACCCAGAACTCTTCAGATAGACCTCTGAATCTAGTCCCCAGACCAATAAAAATCTAGTCCCCAGACACTTTGAATCTGGTCTCCAGACCTCTGAATCTGAATCATTTTAATTTAGTCCCCAGACTTTAGGATCTAGTCCCAAGACCTTTGGATCTAGTCTCAGACCTCTGAATCTAGTCCCAAGACCTTTGAATCTAGTCTCAGACCTCTGAATCTAGTCTCAGACCTCTGAATCTAGTCCCAAGACCTTTGAATCTAGTCTCAGACCTCTGAATCTAGTCCCAAGACCTTTGAATCTAGTCTCAGACCTCTGAATCTAGTCTCAGACCTTTGAATCTAGTCCCAAGACCTTTGAATCTAGTCTCAGACCTCTGAATCTAGTCTCAGACCTCTGAATCTAGTCCCAAGACCTTTGAATCTAGTCTCAGACCTCTGAATCTAGTCTCAGACCTCTGAATCTAGTCCCAAGACCTTTGAATCTAGTCTCAGACCTCTGAATCTGAATAGTCCTCTGACATGTAACCCACAGTAGTAGAACTGTGTAGAACCATTACCTGCTGGTTCTTTCCCTGCAGGTCCCTTTGTCCCTGTGGTCCTGGACTCACCGTCCACTCTGAGCAGGAAGTCTTTCTTCACCACTCGCGTCCCGTCTTCATTGAACGCCTCCATGGTGTAGGTTCCCGAGTCTGCAGCCTCGACTCGGCTGAATCTCAGCGTGCCGTTTCTCAGCAACTGGCAGCGTCCGTGGTGACACGTCATCCTGTCCCTCTTCAGTGACATCACCAGGTTGGGGTGTGTCCACCTGACGTCCTGCACATTTTGAGTTCTGTTCAGCCCTCTGAGGTCAAAGGTCATCAGGACGGCCTCCCCGCTGCGAGCTGTGATGATCTCCGTGGCTGGGGTCAAAGGTCAGATCAGATCATTAACCCTTTGATGCACAACATGGTCTAAAGTGACCCAACTTTGTTTTTATATTCTGTATTTTTGCTATAAATTAATTTCATCATTCAGTATTGCAGGTTTTTCCTCAAATAACTTGTTTTTGATCATCATACATCCTAATTTTGTGTTTTCATTTCTTACATTTTGAATAAAACCCTTTTTTTATCACTACTCTTCTAATGCACAAGGTGATTTTTGACCCATGTTGTGCATTAGAAGGTGTTTATATGTTGTCACCAATTTAAAACCTGATAAAGAAGACACAAATATTAACTATCCTATTTTGTTAAATTGGTGTTTTTTCCAATGGAAATTATTATTTGGTGGCTCTAATAAGTCTCAAATGTTAAAATATGTGATTTTCCAATGAAATCTGGTGGTTCTAACAACTCCTTTAAAGTTAAACCTTCAAAATAAGACAAACATAGTTACACATATACTCACATTGTTAATTTAGTGAATCACTTTTTGTATCACTACTCTTCTAATGCACAACAATGCAGGAAAATGGATATAATGATCTGTTGTAATAAAAATTTTAAAAAGATATTCACACACACAGCAGCATGAAATAACATGAGAAATGTTGTGTATTAGAAGGTGTTTATATGTTGTTTATATGTTGTCATCAAAGGGTTAAAGACAACATGTGATGTCATATGATTGACAGAAACAAACCGTCACTGTGCACCATCAGGATCCAGAACCAGACCAGAACCAGCACGGTCCCCATCTGGAGTCCAATCAGCTGCTGCAGGACTCTGCTGGCCCCGCCCCCTCAGCTGTCAATCACTGTGAGCAGGAAACACACAGTTTCAGTGGTAGGTGTGTGTGTGTGTGTGTGTGTGTGTGTGTGTGTGTGTGTGGTTCAGACCAAGAAGCTGAGTTCTCACGTTAACTTTAGTAAACAGACACTTTATAAAATGAGTCAAATGAAATGTTGCCTCCATGTTAATGCATTAATAATAATAATATTCCAATAATACATAAAAGCACTTATTTATTTATTTATTTAGGTTGGTTTAGTGATTTTCTTGTTGTTGTTCTCTTTATTTTATTTTTTTCTCTTTTTTTTTTTACTGTGTTTGTCCATTGGTGATTTATGTTGTGTTTTGTTTAAATTAATTAATAAAAATAAAATTAAAATAAAATAAAATAAAATAAAATAAAATAAATTAAAATTAAAATTAAAATTAAAATTAAAATTAAAATTAAAATTAAAATTAAATTAAAATTAAATTAAAATTAAAATAAAATAAAATAAAAAATAAAATAAAATAAAAGCACTTTTATAACAGAGCTTTTACTTCAGCTACAGTTTGCTGATAATACTTTTATCTTTTTACTTAACAAAAGTTTTACTTATGAAGAACTATTTTCAAACTGAAGTAAACATTCTGAATATTTCTTCCACCATATTCACAGTTCTGCACTGTAAAAAAAAAAAAAAATCTGAGGAAAATGATCTTGCTGCATGGACAGATAATTTACCTTGACAAGATTTATTAAATTAAGATTATTAAATCTAGAAATAAGCATGTTGAACGCTTAAAATAAGAAATTAACTCTTAAAAAAACTAGATAAATTATCTAACACTATCTAAATTATCTAAAGTTTTTTTTTATCTTGGTAAGAAACAAATCATTTGTAGTGTGTTGAAGAGTTTTAAATTATTGTTATTTAATATTTTTCTTATTTCATTTAATAAAAACTCTTTTAAACTGAGATGATTTAAAAGAAAGCTGTGTGATTCACGTAAAATGTTCTATTCATATTTAAAAAAGTTCTCCATGTTTAAAACTAAATAAGAGAAAAGACGACGATCCAGACGAACAGGGAAGTCTGACTGGACGCTCAGGCTTTAATACATCATTAACCATGTATAATAAATATAAATAAACATATATATCATGTGATATAATGATAATAAAGTTGTGCTCCTACCGGTCTCAGTGATTATTGATGGAAAAATTGAGATTCAGCCAACAAAGAAAAAGGACAAAAAACTACGATAAGATGCAAATGACTCAAAGATTCAGACTGAGACAGAGAAGAAGGAAGCGAGATGAAGACAGACACACACACACACACACACACACACACACACACACACACATTCTTGTACTTCTATCTTTGTGAGGACCCTCATTGGAACTACCAAGGTTATAATAGTTTTGGATTTTTCATTAGTTTTAGTTTTAATTTTGTTGTGAATTTTTGTTTTCAAATCCAGTTAGTTTTAATGAGTTTTTAGAGTGAGTTTGCTAGTTTTAGTTTAGTTTTTATTAGTTGTAGTTTTTTGTAATGGGGTATTTGTTGGGTGGGAGATTAAAAGAGGTCACAGTAAATTTTGCCTTTATTTCCTTTGTCTGATCCATCTTCATTATGTATGAAAAAAGTGGACAAAGAGGAAAACGAAGGACATTTTCACTATAATTTTAGTTAGTTTTGTAACCACACAATACAGTTTCAGTTAATTATCATTATCATGTGACCTTTAACCCTTAAAACAAAGTCTGGAATCTAAAAAAAAAAAGCCTTTAAAGAAGTGAGGACCGGCCGAAATGTCCTCACTTTGCTGGTCCTCACTATGTAGGAAGTACAAGAACACACACACACACACACACACACACACACACACACACACTAACCACAGTTTGTGGTTTCAGTGTCTGTGTTCATATGAAACTCAATTAGAAAGTCTCAACTTATTATTGTGACCGTCGACACACAAACGTTCTCTGAGTTTCATGGAAAGTGAAAGAACAGAAAATAAACGATGGAACAACTGAAACTATTCTTTTATTTCTTTTATTTCTTTTATTTCTTACTTCACTTGTTGGAAGAACCAGAATCAGAACAATCAGAAACATGAATCTAAATCACTTTGAACTATTTCCTCAAACCTAGTGATGGAGCGTGTGGGTTTAACTGCTAACGTGTCAGACAAAAGAAAAAAAGGGAACTGACATTTGTGGTTTAGTTTAGTTTGTATTTGTTATTTGGTGCAATAAAAAGATAGAAAGAAAGCACACAAATGAATTAAGAACCAGATCTGTAAGAAGTATTCACATCCTTTACTGCATTAAAAGTACTAATACACACTGTGAAATAACTCCACTACAAGTAAAAGTCCTGCATTCAAAACTTACTGAAGTAAAAGTACAAAAGTATCAGAAAATGTCCTTAAAGTATCAAAAGTAAAAGTACTCGTTATGCAGAATGAACCCACTCAGATTGTTTTATATATTCTAAATATATTGTATTATTATTATTATAATTAGTGGTGCATGTATGTAAGCAGTGTTTTAGTTTGGTTGGTGTTAGGGCTCATTTTAAATATTTTATCTACCGTTATGTGGTTTAATTTATAAATATGCATAATCACTTTAAATTCATCATGTTTTTATGTTAAATATCGACCTGAAAAGTAACTTAAGCTAAATTTAGTGAAGTAAAAAGTACAATATTTAACTCTAAAATGTAGTGGAGTAGAAGTATAAAGTTACAGAAAAATGGAAATACTCAAGTAAAGTACAAATACCTCAAAAATGTACTTAAGTACAGTACTTGAGTAAATGTACTTAGTTACTTTCCACCACTGCTAAAAACAACAAGCAGCAGGCGGTGAGACCTTCAGTTAGTCTGTCTATAGAAGCAACAAGTGTGTGTGTGTGTGTGTGTGTTCTTGTACTTCCTACATAGTGAGGACCAGAACACATTTTTAACCAACAGAGTGAGGACATTTTTGCAAAGTGAGGACATTTCGGCCGGTCCTCACTTCTTTAAAGGCTTTTTTTAGATTTCAGACTTTGTTTTAAGGGTTAAAGGTTACAATCAGGTTTATGTAAAGGTAACCATGTATTAGGGTTAGGGTTGGGCATTTAGTTGTGATGGTGAAGGTTAGTTAAGAGTTAGAGAACAAGGTTATTATAGTTAACGAAAACGAAATGAAATAACACTTCTAGGTCCGAAAAAAGACACAAATGACCAAAAATAGATACAAAATGACCAAAAAAAGATACAAAGTGACCAGAAAAAGACACAAGATGACCAAAAATGACACAAAATGACCAAAAAAAGACACAAAATGACCAAAAACAGATATAAAGTGACTAAAAAAGATACAAAGTGACTAAAGTAAGACACAAAATGACCAAAAATGACACAAAATTACCAAAAAAAGACACAAGATGACCAAAAATAAAAGACACAAGATGACCAAAAATGACACAAAATGACCAAAAAGACACAAAATGACCAAAAAAGATACAAAGTGACTAAAAAAAGACACAAAATGACCAAAAAAGACACAAAATGACCAAAAATGACACAAAATTACCAAAAAAAGATACAAAGGGACAAAAAAAGACAAAATGAACAAAAAAAGACACAAAATGACCAAAAAAAGACACAAGATGACCAAAAATGACACAAAATGACCAAAAAGACACAAAATGACCAAAAAAAGATACAAAGTGACTAAAAAAAGACACAAAATGACCAAAAAAGACACAAAATGACCAAAAAAAGACACAAGATGACCAAAAATGACACAAAATGACCAAAAAGACACAAAATGACCAAAAAAAGGATACAAAGTGACAAAAAAAAGACACAAAATGACCAAAAAAGACACAAAATGACCAAAAAAAGATACAAAATGACCAAAAATAAAAGACACAAAATGACCAAAAAAGATACAAAGTGTCTAAAAAAAGACACAAAAGCTGGTCTAACTTTATTCTGTTGTAAAGTCTCAAGTTTATATTTTCACTGTTTATGATCATTAAACTTTAAACTCCGTCTGATGCACCAGAATCATATCATAACCACAGAAGAACCAGTGAACTAATCACAGCTATAAAATATATAATAGATGTTAAAAAGCAATAATATCTGAACCACAGGTTTATAAAATAAAGACATATTTGTTAAAGACTAAATGTCTTTGAATGAAGTGTTGTGGAGCTGCAAATTGTATATCAAAACGTGCGGTTTGAACGGGATCGGTGCGCTATTACTTTTCTCTACAGAATACGAAACTGCCCAAAATTTTGCATTGAAATGAATGGGACGGCCGAAAAAAAATGAGGGAAAAAGAACAATAATTGGAGATTTTTAAACGTCTACTTCTCCGGCATAATTTCACCTAGAGACTCCATTTAAACTTTAAACAGTAGACACAAGTCTTGTGTATCGGTGTATTAATCCACGTTTCGATAGGTCATATAGTTTTTTATCAATCCCTGTTCAATGACCACGATCATTTTTGGAGAAATTCTGAGATTATAATGGGTGTGTATTGCACGGAATGTTCGTGTCACAGTGTGTGACATCATCGCCAGAGTGTAGAGGGAGAGAAGAAACTGTCAAAAAATGAATTTGAAAACTGCGCTCCAGGCCGCAAATTCCACTCTACAGAAATAATTTATACATAGAAACGTAGGAAAATTAGTCTTCTCCCTCACAATCCTCTGGTAAAGCTGTCAGAGTTATAGTTTGGGCGTAGGACGCACAGATGATCCACCAACACCACCAACAGCCTCATTGGCTCCCATATTAAAAACGCAGGAAGATTTCTGAAAAAGGGAGATGTAACAGTTTTTTTAGATCGCTCTAACAAAGCTATTTTTTCATTTTTATTAAAAAAAAACATATGTAGACGTTACACACACACACACACACACACACACACACACACACACACACATTTTGAGGTTAAAGGGCATAGTTATAAATCTCTGAAGAATCTCATCATAGTGTACACACACCGGCAGTAGCCCCTGTGGCCCTTTCAGAATTTCCCCAGAGGAAATTTTCTAGTATTATTGATATTCTACAGACCTCACAATAAAAACAACATATTTTAATGCTGTGACTGCAGCTAGAGAACTTTGCATGACATTACATGTTGTTTATCTGGCGCGTTGGACTTACAATAAGAGTATTTGACCTGCTGGTTGTAGCCTCAGACCACAGGAACCAAGTCAGTTCATAACTTTTAGAGTCAACCATAAACCTCTGGTACGTAATGAGCTCCTACCACGCAGTCCTATTATTAACTTCATGTGAGCAGCTCGCTGTGGTCATTCATCTGAGATGTCTTTATTCAACGTTTAACCTCAATAAACAATAAGCAGGTAGACGTTCTCACTGAATGTTGTTCTAAAGGCCATAACAAATATTACAACATTAGTAAAAAGAAGTTGATATTTTATTGTAATATAATACGAGAGAATACTTTAATCACAATGTGATGATATAAAATCTGCTGCTTCTTCGCCTTAAAAACAAAACAACTAACATTTAGACAGTGTCTTCTGTGGTTTTTTTTGGTCATTCTGTCTCTTTTTTGGTCATTTTGTGTCTTTTTTTAGTTATTTTATGTCTTTTTTTAGTCATTTTGTGTCTTTCTTTTTAGTCATTTTGTGTCTTTTTTTAGTCATTTTGTGTCTTTTTTGGTCATTTTGTGTCTTTTTTGGTCATTTTGTGTCTTTTTTGGTCATTTTGTGTCTTTTTTGTCATTTTGTGTCTTTTTTGTCATTTTGTGTCTTTTTTTAGTCATTTTGTGTCTTTTTTGGTCATTTTGTGTCTTTTTTTGTCATTTTGTGTCTTTTTTGTCATTTTGTGTCTTTTTTAGTCATTTTGTGTCATTTTTTAGTCATTTTGTTTCTGTTGTTGTGTCTTTTTTAATTATTTGTGTCTTTTTTTTGTCTTTTTGTGTATTTTTTTGGTCATTTTGTGTCTGTTGTGGGGGTTTTTTAGTCATTTTGTGTATTTTTTGTCTTTTTTGGTCATTTTGTATATATATATAGTGTATGTCTTTATATACAGTCTGTGGTTTGGTTCTCCAGACATAAAGAAACCATAAAGTAAAAACAATAAAATAAAACCACAACATCATGAAACAAGTGAATATTTCTGCCTGTGACTCTTTGTTTCCTCCAGCAGGTGGCGCTGCTGCTGCATGCTGGGAAACCAACCTCACACTGGGTAAATATTATGTTACTTTTATTACTTTATTAGAAAAAAATGTCTATATTTTTTCAGAAACAAGGAAGAAACAGGGTTCAGGCTGCATGATTTGGAAAAAATATACATTTAATTCAGATATTTTTCATTAAAACTGGAATGTGATTCACCATGTTGCACTATTTTATTCAAAAATCTATTAAAATATGATGTGATTTTTATTGTGAGGATGTGAATGAAACCCAGTTCAGTCTGTAGAATATAAATAACATAATTATTACATCCAGACGTCTCTGCAGCTCCACAACACTTTTAGTCTTTAACAAATATGTAATTAATTTTATTAACCGGTCGTTCTGATATTATTTATTTAAACAGACATCTATTATATATTTTATATCTGTGATAAGTGTGTTTCACTGGTTCGTCTGTGGTTCAGATATGATTCTGATGCATCAGACGAGTTTAAAGTTTAATGATCATAAACAGTGAAAAATATAAACTCTAGACTTTATAACAGTGTAAAGTTTTACCAGCTTCATGTGTTTCCTGCTGTAATATCACAAACAAACTCCCACACGTCTCCGTTTAAATGAATCACAAGTTTAACCTCAGAATCTTCTACAGTCTGTTGTTTTCAGCTGATGTTTCATAAAGACTGACGTTCAGTCAGCTGAGTGTTTATTTCTGCTCTAAACTGCTTCAGAGTCATAATGAGACATTTTCAACACGTGTTTATATGTGCAGACGGCAGCAGCAGCAGACTGTTGAGCTGCAGAAAGCATCAGCAGCAACAGCTGCGTTTCCATTTCACACACGTGATTTAAAACACTTTCAACTGAGTCTAAAGGAATAAAAGCAAAGAATCCTTCAATGTGAAGCAGAAGACAGAATCTGTCTGATCTCTAAAACACGGAATAAAAACAGAAATGTAGTAAATATTGGTTTATAATAAAGACAGAGAATGCACAAATACACTACAAGTACAATTAGACTAATACTCTGTAAGTACTGCTGCTACAATAAGTATTACTGCAGTTTCTGTTAGTACTACTGCAAAAACTGCAGCAATGCAAATATTTCAGCTCACTGATTCCATCTAGTGGAGAACTACTGCAACTACAACTCTGTGTGTGTGTGTGTGTGTGTGTGTGTGTGTGTGTGTGTGTGTGTGTGTGTGTGTGTGTGTGTGTGAGGCATGTTGCCATAGCGACCATTGGCGGGCTGGAAACCAAACCACGACCACCTGAAACAACTGGCAGCAGAGACAATGCAGAGTGGGGTACTACTGCAGTACTACTACTACTGTAAGTACTGCATTGAGACAGACAGACAGACAGACAGACAGACAGACAGACAGACAGACAGGTAGTGAGACAGACCGACAGACAGACAGACAGAGAGAGAGAGACAGAGAGAGAGAGAGACAGAGGGAGGGAGGAGATAATGAGACAGAGTGGAGGAGTGTCTGTTAGTCTGTTAGAGAGTTCAGTTCACTCTGCAGCTCTATCAGTCTGTCTCTGTCTCTCTGTCTGTCTCACTCTCTCCCTGTCTCTCTCACTCTCTGTCTGTCTGTCTCACTCTCTCTCAGCCTGTCTCACCCTCTGTCTGTCCCTCAGGATGGACCAGTGTCGTTATGGATTATTGATCATTGTGTTTCTGCTGCTGATCGACTTTTTACACTCAGTTTACATCACTGACCAGTCAGGTGAGACACACACACACACACACACACACATACACACACACACACACACACACACGGGTACTGCAACTGATACTACTGACACTAGTACTGATACTACTAATACTACTATTGCAACTGATACTGCTGCTGCTGATACTGTTATCGTTAGTATAATATCACTGATAATACATGCTGCTGAAAACATTCTACTACTGATACTACTATTGTTACTACTACAATGGGTACTACTACTGCAACTGCTAGTACTATTACTATGGTACTAGTGCTGATACTGATACTGATATAACTATAACTGTTAGTGCTGTTGTTAGTGCTACTTTTTAGTGTTAGTACTAATTGTTAGTACTGGTGATACTATTAGTGCAACTCTTAATGCTACACTAAGTACTACTTTCGGTACTGTTTTTAGTGATACTCTTAGTGCTAGTATTCATGCTCCAATTAGTACTACTATTAGTGCTACTATTAGTGCTCTTAGTACTGCTGTTAGTGCTACTACTAGTACTACTATTAGTGCTACTATTTGTGCTGCTGTTAGTGCTAATATTAGTGCTACTGTTAGCACTTCTATTAGCACTTCTATTAGTGCAACTGTTAGTACTACTATTAGTGCAACTGTTAGTGCTACTGTTAGTACTACTACTATTAGTGCAACTGTTAGTGCTACTATTAGTGCAACTGTTAGTACTACTATTAGTGCAACTGTTAGTGCTACTATTAGTGTAACTGTTAGTGCTACTATTAGTGCAACTGTTAGTGCTACTATTAGTGCAACTGTTAGTACTACTATTAGTGCAACTGTTAGTGCTACTGTTAGTACTACTACTATTAGTGCAACTGTTAGTACTACTATTAGTGCTACTGTTAGTACTACTATTAGTGCAACTGTTAGTACTACTATTAGTGCTACTGTTAGTACTACTATTAGTGCTACTGTTAGTGCTACTACTATTAGTGCAACTATTAGTACTACTATTAGTGCTACTGTTAGTGCTACTACTATTAGTGCAACTGTTAGTACTACTATTAGTGCTACTGTTAGTACTACTATTAGTGCAACTGTTAGTGCTACTTCTATTAGTGCTACTGCTAGTACTACTATTAGTGCAACTGTTAGTACTACTACTATTAGTGCAACTGTTAGTACTACTATTAGTGCTACTGTTAGTGCTACTACTATTAGTGCAACTGTTACTACTATTAGTGCTACTGTTAGTACTACTACTATTAGTGCTACTGTTAGTACTACTATTAGCGCAACTGTTAATACTACTACTATTAGTGCAACTGTTAGTACTACTATTAGTGCTACTGTTAGTACTACTATTAGTGCTACTGTTAGTGCTACTACTACTAGTGCAACTGTTAGTACTACTATTAGTGCTACTGTTAGTGCTACTGTTAGTACTACTATTAGTGCTACTGTTAGTACTACTGTTAGTACTACTACTAGTACTACTGTTAGTACTACTGTTACTATTACTATTAGTACTACTATTAGTACTGCTATTAGTACTACTGTTACTACTACTCTGAGTTCTGCTGTTAGTACTACTACTAGTACTACTGTTAGTACTACTGTTACTATTACTATTAGTACTACTGTTAGTACTGCTATTAGTACTACTGTTACTTCTACTCTGAATTCTGCTGTTAGTACTACTACTAGTACTACTGTTAGTACTACTGTTAATATTACTATTAGTACTACTGTTAGTACTACTGTTACTATTACTACTAGTACTACTGTTAGTACTACTGTTACTATTACTATTAGTACTACTGTTAGTACTACTGTTACTATTACTATTAGTACTACTCTGAGTTCTGCTGTTATTCTAATGATAACTGTCAGTCACAGTTCTACAGCTCTGTCTTCTTCTTCTTCTTCTTCTTCTTCTTCTTCTTCTGTGGTTGTTGTTGTTCTGGAGTCTCCGGGGCTGTGACCTCTGACCCCTGGTTCACCCTCCCAGAGGTGGGACACCTTCAGGTGTCCCCACAGTCCCGGGTGTCCCAGCAGCGGTCTGGAGGTTCCAGCAGCAGATGGAAACTGTTCTGACTCAGAGAACTTTCCTCCACGTTTCTCCCATAAATCTTTGTGTTTATGCGTCTCTGGCGTTTGAGGAATGTGAACGATTCAGATCATATTTCATCATATCCTCCATGTGCAAGTGTGTGTGTGTGTGTGTGTGTGTGTGTGTGAGTGCGCGCGTCTTTGTGTGTGTGTCTGTGTGAGCATGTGTGTCTATGTGTGTGTGTGACCTTTGACCTCAGATAGAGGGACAGCAGCCTCCTCCCTTGTAAAATCACTGCAGATATACTGTTCACACACACACACACACACACACTGAGTGATGTCACTTTGCTGTGCTCTGATTGGCTCTCAGCTCCGCCTGTTTTTAATGTGTTCAGATTTGAACATGTGCTGTGTTTATTGGGTCATGGGTCAAAAATGACTCATTCATCTAAATTTGATTTAAAATTAAATGACCTAATATTATAATAATAGTAATTTGTTTCAAATAGTTACTTTCCACACTCATATATTTCATATATTTAACATGTTTATGTATCATTTTGTCACACATACAGTGGATCTGGAAGGTTTTCACAGCGATTCACTTTTTCCACATTTTTTTTATGTTTCAGCCTTATTCCAAAATTGATTAAATTAATTTTTCCTTAAAATTGTACACACAATAGGCAAGGCAAGGCAAGTTTATTTATATAGCACAATTCGGACACAGGGCCATTCAAAGTGCTTTACAGGGGTAAGATTAAAATACATAAAACACATTAGAAGACATTTAAAAGCGATTTAAAAAACAAACAAAAAACAAACATTTTTGACCCATGTTGTGCATTAGTAGCATAGTGATACAAAAAGGGTTTTTATTCAAAAAGTAAGAAATGAAAACATAAAATTAGAATGTATGATGATCAAAAACAAGTTGATTTAGGAAAACCTGCAGTACTGAATGATGAAATTAATTTATTGCAAAGATATAGAAAATTAAAACCTCATTAACATTTATGACAAAATAAACAACTGGAGCAGAACTTCAGTCCACTGGTGTCATTATCTGGTGTGTCCGTTTACTTTACGTTAACTTTTACTGTTGGTTTGTTTTATGCTGATACAAACACTGGAATTATTCTATCAGCATGTTTCTGAAGATGGTGGAATACTTCTATATCAAAATACTCTAAATTCTGTAATGAAAATGTATCAGAGTGTCCATCGTTTCTGTAACAGTTCAGTGACAAAGTTAACACCTGTGGACATTATGACATCACAGTGACATCATAGTGACATCACTCCAGGTGAAGACAGGTGGAGGCCAGAATCAGACGGAGCAAAGTGGTTTTTTGTTGTTTTGCTGAGTGCTTTTCTGCTCTAATGCCGAAAGTTTTCCACTCTAAGCAACTTGTGTTCTTTCGCTCTGAGCAACTTGTGTTCTTTCGCTCTAAGCAACTCATGTTTTTCCGTTTTAAGCAACACGTTTTTTTTTCCACTCTAAGAAACTTATGTTTTCCGCGTTAAGCAACTCGTGTTTTCCACGTTAAGCAACTTGTTATTTCCACATTGAGCAACTCTTGTTTTTCCGCTCTAAGCAACTCGTGTTTTCCACGTTAAGCAACTCGTGTTTTCCACGTTAAGCAGCTTGTGTTTTCCACGTTAAGCAACTCGTGATTTCCACACTAAGCAACTCTTGTTTTTCCACTCTAAGCAACTTGTGTTTTCTGCTCTAAGCAACTCTTGTTTTTCACTCTAAGCAACTTATGTTTTCTGTTCTAAGAAACTTGTGTTTTTCCTCTCTAAGCAACTTTTGTTTTCCATGTTAAAAAACGTATGTTTTCCACCATAAGCAACTTCTGTTTTCAGCTCAAAGTAAGTCGTGTTTTCCTGTTAGGCAACTCATGTTTTCCGTGATAAGCAACTTTTTTTTTCGTTCGAAGCAACCCGTGATTTTCCCACTCTAAGCAAGTTGTGTTTTCCACTCAAAGCAACTACTGTTTTTCCGCTCTAAGAAACTCATGTTTTCCGCGTGAAGCAACTTGTCTTTTACCGCTCTAACCATGTATGTTTTGGGAATAACCAATGTTGTTGCTTTTTTTCTGCTCTGAGTCTGAAGTTTTTCAACTTGAGGCAAAACCACAGCAGTTATAGTGTAAAAAACATACGTGGTTAGAGCTGTAACTGCTGTGTTTTTGCATTTTTTCACCTCAACATGAAAAACTTCACACTCGGAGCAGAAAAAACCAACAACATTGGTTATTCTCTACAGCTGCGGATCACTTCACTTTGTTTCTGTAAAGACCAAACCGTCTTCTCTGTCCTCTCTGTCTCAGATTCTCTCCATCAGGTTCTGTCAGAGTTCGCTGTGGTTCGTCCAATCAGGACCAACTCAGAGGGCCACTTCCTGTCCGCCTCAGTCTCCTCCCACCACCAGCGGCGCATAAAAAGACACGCCCACTCCCCAGAGGCCACGCCCCCCGACACAAACAATGACAGACAGACTCAAACGGACACGCCTACATTACTACAGGCCCCGCCCACCGGCGCGTCACCGTCCAACCAGACGGGGCGCAGCTGGAGGGGGCGGGGCTACAGGACGGAGGAGGCGGAGCTTTTCTACAACGTGACGGTGTTCGGTCAGCAGCTCCACCTGCGGCTGCGTCCCAACGCTCGCCTCGTCGCCCCCGCCGCCACCATGGAGTGGTGGGAGGAGTCGGGACGCAAACACAAGCAGCCAATCAGAGACGCCGGCTGCTTCTACACAGGAGAGGTGTCCAACATGGAGGACACGGCGGTCGCCATCAGCAACTGTGACGGGCTGGTGGGTGTCAGATCCTTCACTAGAGAACATGTTGATGGAAACACAGCTCGGAAAACACTGAGAAGTTTTAATTCATGTGTTTTTAATCGTTTTCGTTGTTTTTATTGCACCTTGTAACCTTGTTTAAAAAGGTGCTTTACAAATCAAAAGGTTATAATGCTGACTCACATTTTATTATTGCTGACTCACGTGTTAATAATGCTGACATACACTTTAATATTGCTGACTCAGATTTTAATAATGCTGACTTACTCTTTAATATTGCTGACTCATACTTTAATATTGCTGACTCAGTTTTTGATAATGCTGACTCAGATTTTAATAATGCTGACTCATACTTTAATATTGCTGACTCAGATTTTAATATTGCTGACTCACATCTAATAAAGCTGACATACACTTTAATAATGCTGACTCACTCTTTAATATTGCTGACTCAGATATTAATAATGCTGACTCAGATAGTAATAATGCTGACTCAGATTTTAATAATGCTGACTCAGTTTTTAATAATGCTGACTCATACTTTAATATTGCTGACTCAGTTTTTAATAATGCTGACTCCGAATTTAATATTGCTGACTCACTCTTTAATATTGCTGACTCATATTTTAATAATGCTGACTCATATTTTAATAATATACATGCAACAGTTCATCTAACACTGACTTTTAAATCAACAAATGAACAGAATGAATGTGAAATTACTTCGGGTTCGATTTATTTCTTGCAAAAAACTTTGTCTGCAAGATTGTCTGCGAGACGTTTTTTAACACTTTATTGTGACGGTTAGGTTTAGGCACCAAAACCACAACCAGGAAAAAGTCATCATCATCATCATCATCATCATCATCATCATCATCATCATCATCAGTGTGTGAGGAAGCTGCTGATGGAGACAGATATTTGTGCAGCTGTTTTGTGCTTTTAGAGCCTCTTGATCTGACCTGAGAGCAGCTGAAAACACAGAGAGTTTAACAGTCGTATTTAAAAATAGGTGGCTCATTAACATATCATTAACACATCATTAACATATCATTAACATATCATCACTGGTGGAAGAATGATTCTGATCTTTGACTTCAGTAAAAGTACTTATACCACAATTTCAAAAACACTTTGTTTAGAGGAAAATTCTTGCATTCAAAATTGACAAAAGTATATAAATTAAATCAAGTAAATTTACTTTAATTGTCGTAGTAAAATACTCACACAAAGCAGCCAAATGGGCTCCTAAGTTGTTGCATTATTATAAATTATAATATATGATTATGATTATGAATATTATTATTATTTGTATTATTATTATTATTGTTGTTGTTATTATGATTAATATAATTATTATTATTATCTATTGCAACCCTGATTCCCAAAAAGTTAATGATAATATAAATATAATGACCACAAATAACATTTTTCCCAGTTTAAGCATCAGATATTTTAATAATTGACTAATTGGAAGTGTCCCAACTTTTTGGAAAATGTGGCACTATTTGTGAATTAATTGTACAAGTGTTTACATTATATTCACTCATTATATATATATTTAAAATATTCATCTGAAAGTAACTGCAGTCATCAGATAAATGTGCAGTAAAAAGTACAATATGTAGTACGGTACAAGTATTAAGAAGAATAAAAATGAAGTACAAATACCTCAAAATTATAAGTACAGTACTGGAGTAAATGTACTGAGTTACTTTCCATCACTTTATATAAATCAGAAGATTACATTAAGATCACGTTAAACTGATGAAAAACTTTCTAAAACGAAAAAACAATTAAAATCATCAGATGATCTTTTGATGAAGGGTTTTTTTCTTTTCAAAATAAAAGCATTAAGTGCAGATGTTATTGTGGAGAAGTGTAAGTGTTCAGAGAGCAGCAGAGAAACAAGTCGGTTCATGTGAGACAGAAATGATTTGAGACCTGCAGAGACACAAACCAGCGCTGTAAAACATGTCGACCTGAAGCACTCGGACTCTGAGTGAAACCGGAGCGATCTGTCCCAGTTTCCCGTCACTTCTTAGAGCGAGAGGCGAGGCTGATGGAAGCCAGATGTGGAGGAAAGATGAGAGGCGTTTAAAGTCAGAACCAAAGAGGAACATTTCCCCGCTTAAAGCAACAACGACGCGTTACACCCATTATATCTGCAGGAAACACCTGAATAACAACAACACCACCCAGACTTTAATATTAATACTTTAGTGTTAATAAATCAGTATTATGTCTGCAGGAAACACCTGAATATACTTCAATAATTCTGACTCACAGTTTATTATTGCTGACTCAGACTTTATTATTGTTGACTCACACTTTAATAATGTTGACACACAATTTAATATTGCTGACTCATACTATAATAATGCTGAGTCAAACGTTAACAATGCTGACTCATACTTTAATAATTCTGATTAATGATGTTGCCTCACACTTTAATATTGTTGACTCACACTTTGAATATTGCTGGTTCATCCTTCAATAATGCTGACTCAAACTATATATTGCTGACTGACACATTATTATTGCTGACCCACACTTTAATGTTGCTAACTCACACTTTAATAATGCTGACTCAGTCTTTAAAAATGTTGACTCAAACTTAAATAATGTTGACTCGCACTAATAATGCTGAGTCAGACTTTAATAATGCTGACACGTCTTTAATAATGCTGACACGTCTTTAATAATGCTTAGTCAGACTTTAATAATGCTGACACGTCTTTAATAATGCTGACACGTCTTTAATAATGCTTAGTCAGACTTTAATAATGCTGACACGTCTTTAATAATGCTGACACGTCTTTAATAATGCTTAGTCAGACTTTAATAATGCTGACACGTCTTTAATAATGCTAACACGTCTTTAATAATGCTGACACGTCTTTAATAATGCTTAGTCAGACTTTAATAATGCTGACACGTCTTTAATAATGCTAACTCAAACTACATATTGCTGACTGACACATTATTATTGCTGACCCACACTTTAATATTGCTAACTCAGACTTAAATAATGCTGACTCAGACTATATATTTCTGACTAGGACTTTAATATTGCTGACTCATAATTTATTAATGCTAACTCATACTCTATATTGCTGACTCACATTTTATTATTGCTGACTCACAC
Source organism: Centropristis striata (assembly GCF_030273125.1). Classification (NCBI taxonomy): domain Eukaryota; kingdom Metazoa; phylum Chordata; class Actinopteri; order Perciformes; family Serranidae; genus Centropristis; species Centropristis striata. The sequence continues at coordinate 2,656,847 of NC_081531.1, read as the reverse complement.
TTTAATATTGCTGACTCATACTATAATAATGCTGAGTCAAATGTTAACAATGCTGACTCACACTTTCATATTGTTGACTGACACATTATTAATGCTGACTCACACTTTATTTTTGCTGACTCAGAGTTTAATAATGCTGACTCACACTTTATTTTTGCTGACTCAGACTTTAATAACGCTGACTCACACTTTAATAATGCTGACTCAGACTTTAATAATGCTGACTCAGAGTTTATTTTTGCTGACTCAGACTTTAATAACGCTGACTCACTGTTTGTCTGCAGGCCGGGATGATCCGGACGAGTCAGGAGGAGTTTTTCATCGAGCCGATGGATCGTTGGAGGACCGGAAGAGAAGAAGAAGAAGAAGAAGAAGAAGTAGAGGAAGAGGAAGATGGAGGAAGGAAACACATCGTTTATCGATCCTCCGCCATCATCAAGAAACAACCAGCTGTCAATCAAACTGAAACTGTCAATCAAACAGCGGACGACTTCCTGCGAGGTGAGTTCAAACAAACAAACAAACAAAAAAGTCAAATTAACCTAAATATTTACGTTGGTGACGTTGGTGGTCTTTAAGTGGATTCTGTCGTTCTTTATACTCGTTTTTTTTTCACTTCTTCGTTACTGTGACCACTAGATGGCGCCGTTACTATAATTTATTATCGTATCCGCTCACTGAAGTTACAGGAACGATTTGTGCAGCATCAACATGATATTTTCAGGTTAAATTATGACGTAATGTTGCTTTACGATCTTCCTCCATCTCTTCTTCTTCTTCTGCTGTGTTTTAATTCCACCAACTGTTTAATTAACTCATATTCATGTTTTATTTTGATAGTTTTGATAGATCTCTAGTTTTAGGTGTGGTGACCCATTTTGGGGACAGCATCTGTGAGAGAAAGAGCTTTTTTTTTATCTTGTAAACTTGTGTGTTTTTTCTCATGTATTTGTGATTTTCTTCTCATAAGTGAATAAAGTTTTTGTTCATGAATTTGTAATTTTTTTCTCAGAAATTAGTGAGGATTTTTTTTTAAGGTGTGAATTTTTTCTGATAGATTTGTGTGTTTTTGTTTTGTGTTTTCTTGTGAATTTATTCGTTTTTTCCTGCACAGTTGTGAGGGGTTTTTTTTGGGACATTTGTGAGTTTTTTCTCTTAAATTTGAGAGTTTTTTCTCATAAATTTGTGAGTTTTTTCTCTTAAATTTGTGAATTTTTTCTCATAAATTTGTGAGTTTTTTCTCATACATTTGTGAGTTTTTTCTCTTAAATTTGTGAATTTTTTCTCTTAAATTTGTGAGTTTTTTCTCATAAATTTGTGAGTTTTTTCTCATACATTTGTGAGTTTTTTCTCTGGAGTTATGGTTTCTTTTCTTGTAAAATTGTGAGTTTTTTCTCATAGATTGGTTGGGTTTTTTTGTTGTGAATTTGTGTTTTGTTTTTTCTTGTACATTTGTGAGGATTTTTGGGGAAAATTTGTGAGTTTTTTCTCATATATTTGTTAGTTTTTTCTCATGAATTTGTGATTCTTTTCTCGTTATTTTTGTTTTGTTTTTCCTTAAAAATTTGTGAGGATTTTATTCTGAACTTGTGATTTTTTCCCCCCCTCATTAACTTTTGAGGTTTTGTTCATACATTTTTGAGTTTTTTCTTGTAAATTTGTGAGTTTTTTCTTGTTAATTTCTGATTTTCTTCTAATTCATTTGTGGTTTTTTACTCATAATTTTCTTGTTGGTGAGTTTTTGATCCGTCAGCCTCCAGACAACAATCAGACAAAACAACAGAGTTCCTTTAGAGAACAAACAGCTCAGAAATCTCTCCCAATCGACTCTGACGGGTTGATTCCTCTCTGATTATATGTTGTGTTGTTATGACAGGAATGTGTGATGAGGTATGTGAACTATGTGATGTATATTTATCTATATTTAACGTCTTTCTGAAGCTCGACTCGTCACTTTATAAACTAATCATGTCGGGTTTTCTAGCAGCTTTTGAATTTCTGCAGAAGGAAAAAGCCAAACTGAAAACACAGAAAATGTTCCAGGAAACTTGGCAGAGACACCGGAGCTTTACAACACACACACACACACACACACACACACACACACACACACACACACACACACACACACACACACACACACACACACACATACACACACACTCAGCCAGCTCCGACGTGGCAGTCAGTCGCAGCTTCGGAGCTTCAGAGTTTTTGGAGGTTTTGAGGTTTTGGCCTCAGAGTTGATCGACAGTTCAGCTCCTGAATCTTTTTTTTTTTCCTCTAAATTCTGTTTGTCTTCAAAAACAGCGTCGGCCAATCAGGAGCCAGAGAGATTTTACCTCGGTTCAACTCGCCGTGAGCCCGCGGCGGCGCAGTGACCTCAGTGTCTGATGTCATTTCCTTCCTCCAGCAGATGTTTTTACAAAGTCAACATTTATATAACACACACACACACACACACACACACACACACACACAGGTATGACATGATACATGTTCAACACTTCTTCATCACAACAAAGTTCACACTTCCACTGAAAAAACCTGATTATTAACCTTTAAAATGTTTATAGATTCAGATGCGATGAAAGAAAAATGTTCCTCATCCTTTCCTGTGAATTTGTGAGATTTTTTCTCGTACATTTGTGAGTTTTTGTTCATAAATTTCTGAGTTTTTCCTGTGATTTTTTTCCTCATAAATGTGTGAAGGTTTTTTTTTAACTCGTGAGGGTTTTGTGGTAAATCTCATGAATTTGTGAATTTTTTATCTCATTCATTTTTTAAATTTTTTTCTCATAAAGTGTGTGTGTGTGTGTGTGTGGGGGGGGGGGGGGGGGGGGTTGTACATATGAGTTTTTTCTGGTAAATGTGATTTTTTTTCTCAAAAATTTGTGAGTTTTTTTCTTGTGAATTTGAGTTTTTTTCTCATTAATTTGTGAATTTTTTCTAATAATTAAGTATTTTTTTTTCTCATACATTTGTGAGTTTCTTCAAGTAAATTTGCTTTTTTTCATAAATTTGTGGGTTTTATTTCATAAATTTGTGATTTTTTTTTCTCGTAAATGTTTCTTTTGAATGTGAGTTTTTTTTTCTCGTTCATTTTTTTTTCACATAAATTGTGATTTCTTTTCCTCATTAATTTGTGATTTTTTTTCTGATAAATTTGTGATTTTTTTTCCTGTAAATGTGTGAACTTTGACCTTTCCTTACTAGAAATAAGTTGTCAACATTAATGTATTGTTGGTGAGTTTTTGATCCATTCTGGTTCAATTATTGTTGACACCTTGTTGTTTGTGTGTGTTCTGTGATGGTCTGAGCGTATTTGGTTTCTTAGAGGATCAGAGTTCTTCTTTTGGTCACCAGAGTTGGTTTAACAGCAGCAGAAACTAAACGAAGCATCAGAGAAAACTCCAGACAAACAAAGAGCTCAGCGGGTCAAACAAGCTGGACTTTGACCAGCAGATCTGTGTTTGTGTCCCGCCTGAAAACAAAAGTCAATAAGTTTATTGGGAGATTGTGAGTTAATCTCCGTGTGTCACCAACGTTAACTACTTCACTTCCTGCAGTTATGTGAGATATTAACATTATTACATCTAATCAGGAACGATTTGGCAGCCAGATGCAAATTAGAAGCATCATCTAAGATGATGTGAACTTGTTGCTGGTTCCTTTAGAGAACAAAATTTGTGATTATATTCATAAATTTATGATTTTTTTCTGTACATTTGTGATTTTTTTCTGTAAATTTGTCAATTTTTTTTCTGTAAAATTGTGTATTTTTTCCCCCGTAAATAAGTGATTTTTTTTTCTCGTAAATATATATTATTTTTTTCATAGATTTGTGATTTTTTTTTCTCGTAAATTTGTGAATTTTTAATCTGTGCATCTTGTTTTTATGTCACCAACGTTAACTACTTCACTTCCTGCAGTTATGTGCGATTATTTTACTTTTAAGCGATGGGTTATTACATATAATCAGGAACTATTTTGCAGCAAAATACAAATGAGAAGCTTCGTCTGACATGGATGTGAACTTGTTGCTGGTTGCTGGAGGCGTAAAGTGACAATAAAAACACCTTAAAAATCTCAGGAGGCAAAAATGTCCATCGGCTCCAGTAGAGAAAACTCTCCACAGTGTCTTTTACGTGCAACAAACTCAGTAAAAACTAGTTTTTAGTCCTCAGACCTTCACAGAGTGAAAACACACGAGGATCAAAATGTTTTATTGAATAAGATTCTTTGGGGGTTTAATTATATTGTTTTCTTCATGGATGTGAAGTCATCAGAGTTTCTGCTGCAGTTGATGAGAACATCTTTAATACACAATGTGGAAATGATTCACAGCTGGACCAGACTTTGTTTGTCTTCAGTTTGAACAACAGAACGTTGACCTACATGTTTTCTGCTAGATCATTTAAAATGCAGAACTCTCAGCTCACATTAGAAACGTTTCAGACATCAACACGTCGTTTATTCTGATCACTGAACTCTTCTTCTCTCGTTCCGTCTCGGACCGATGAAAACATCTGAGTCTGTTTTCACTTCACTGTAAAAGGATTCTGACCCAGAGATTCGTTCTGCTTCCTGCTCTCTGACTTATTTATAGCCACGCCACACCTGCAGAGGCAGACATCTGTTTCTGTCCACACGTCTGCCGTGACTCAGCTTTTATACTCTGATGTAGCAGAAGATACAAGTACATGAGCAATTAATGACTCAGTGAGGACCATTAAAGTCCTACCAGGTTCATTAACGATGGGTGGAAGTCATTAGAGTCACCTGAGAGTCGTTAGAGTCTTTATTAGGTCTTTCACAGCATCCAGACTTTTTAAAAATCAAAAACAGCCAATATAACTAAACATTATAAAGTTTTAGTAATTGATAAAACAACAACCTGCTGTTTGTTGGTGTACAGACTGTTAACAGAAGGAGCACAATCTTTCTTCTAATACCTGTAAAAACAAGTGTAGCCCGACCTGGGAGCAGCTATTAACGTGGTCCAAACCTCCTGGACGATGTAAGTCCGTTATGCAGCTTTTGCATTTGCATTTTAATCATCAAAGTCCTTTAAAAAGCCTTTAATCATGGGGTTCCACAGATTCTATTTGCAAAATTTGATGCAGACAGAAGTTTTTTGCGTACTTTGCAACTTTGCAACTAGTGGCCGATTGGTGTAAAAAAAACTTTTATGGTGCATTGGCCATGGAGGAATGTCTCAACTGGTTTGGTTTCTTTATGTAAACACTTGGTCTGTTGGACAGAATCTGTGAGCGAAAGAGCTGACACTTTTTTTCTCAAATTTCCGATTTTTTTCTTGAGAATTTTGGGATTTTTTTTTTCTTGTTAATTTCTTATTTTTGTAAGTTTTTTCTCAGAAATCTGCGATTCTTTTCATAGATTTGGGGTGGGGGGGGGGGGGGGGGGGGGGGGGGGTCTCATAAATTTGTGGGTTTTTTTCCATAAATTTGTCTTTTTTTTTCCATAAAGTTGTCTTCTTTTTCCTGTGTATTTGTCATTTTTTTCTTGTAAATTTGTGAGGGTTTTTTTCATAGATTTGTGGGGGGTTTTCTCGTAAATATGTACTTTTTTCTTCAAAGTTTGAAAAAAAAAAAATCGTTAATTTTGGATTTTTTTCTCATAAATTTCTGACTTTTTTGACAGTTATTATTTTTTAAATATAAATTTGTGAGTTTTTTCACATGAATTTGTAAGTTTTTTTCTCTTGCGCATCTTTATCATTTTTGCGAAAAAGTCCCACCTAGTGGCCGATTAGGGTCAAACTTTGCAGACATTTTCACCGTCTCATGGGAAACAACTGTCCCAAGTTTGGTTTTAATAGGAGTAACTGTTACCAAGATATGCACCACTTTCTGTTTTCACTACAGCATACAGGAAGTTGTTCCTCTATAACTTTCGCATTTTGGGGATTATGACAGTTCTTTCAAAAACGTTTTCATCATCAGATACCACAAATTGTGTGTGCAAATTTGTGTGCAATTTAGTGTAGATCAGACTCAGTGCCTTAACGGAGTTCAAAAAAGTAAATTTAGCATTTTTGGTGATTTTGCGGAAAAGCGGAAATGGGCGTGGCCTAAATCATAAAATTCAGCTGAACTCAGGGAATACGTGCATGTAAGAGTTTTAAATGTGCAATAAAGTATTCTTCTTATACAATACATTCTCATCTTAGTAATAGCGCCACCTGCTGGTGGACTTTTTTGGTACCTGCTGTGTGCAGCAGTCTGTTCCTGTACACTTCCTGTTAACATCTGTTATCACGTGTACCGTTTATGCTGCAGTACCACTTTTATCAACGGAAGCATAAAAATATAAATCTGAATTACAGTTTCCCCTTGAAACTGAGTTCTGTGTTCTGTGTCTCCAGGTCCTCTGTTAGGATCTCTGAACCTGAACCAGAACATGTTCTGGTCCGGACCCGGAGCAGCTCGACACCGGCGCTACATCGAGGAGGCGGAACTGTTCAACATCGAGGTGAACAAACTGTTTGAGACGGAGGCTGACGAACTGTTGGACGCGGAGTCTAATGAACTCTTTGGCCTCTCTTCCTCCTGCAGGTTCTGTTAGCTGTGGATTATTCCGTTCTTCTTTTCCACGGCCGAGACCACATCCAGAAATATCTTCTGACGCTCATGAACATAGTAAGTGAAAACATGTGCGCAGTTTTTTAATGAAGTGGTTAATGTGGACACCAGGGATTCCTCGGGTTAGACCCAGAGCTCTCTGCAGAGATCATATATCTCATGAGGACTCGGAACGCCTCGGGGTTCTCCAGGAAGAGCTGGAAGCTGCTGGCTGATACGGCAACACTTCCCAACTGATATATTGGTGCTGTTGCTGATCCGCCCAACCAGAGAGAGACGGCATTTACAGCCAGCAGCATATTGTCACATCTAAACCTGTGAATGAAGGATTTATTTAGTTGGTGATTGTTGTAACTGTGGAAAGACAAACCGAGATGGTTTTGGTGAGTTTTATTTTTTTGTAGTTCCAGCTGGGGGATGTGGGAGATAAAACATGCAGGACAGGAGACAGTCGACATCAAGATGTCCAAGAAATGCAGCCTCCAAATAAAAGTACATGTAAATAAAGATTGTTAATACTTTGAACACCTAAATCTCCAGTAACAAGTCAGATTCCACCTGAACTTCCACAGCTGGAGTCACAGCAGACTCTCGGTCCTCTCTTTGATCTGGGCTCAGAGCTTTTTTTTGTCTCTGGGATCAGTGAGACCAGGCCCCCCGGGGTCAAAGGCCACCCACCAGGAAGTGACCTTTGAACCCTGCCAAGTTTGGGGCCAAGGACAGGAACTTAACTCACTCCTCTGGTCAAGGCCAATGAACCAGTTGGTCTCTCAGCTGGAACCAGTTAACCGCGGTGACCACACCATGAGTCAGTGCTGCTCACAACACAACAGGAAATCCCTCCACAACAAAATCAATCAAAAATATTTGTCACATGAAGTCAAACAAGGTTCCACTTCAGTGGAACGTAATCCTGTCAGCTCCTTCAACAGTTTACTATCCGTACTCACTCCAGCAGGATGTTTAATTCATCCCTCTGATGTAGAGATGGTCCTGTTTGTCCACGTCAGGCTTCAGTCATTGTGTGCAAAACTCCATCGACCCACCTACCCCCTATAGAGGCCAGAGAGCCACGTCATTACATCACTGTAAAGTCTGTTCATGTCTCAGAAACTCCAACGCCAACTTAAAGTATAATAGCAACAAAGTTGGACACTGAACACGATTGGTACAACACATTGATGCTGCTCGTCTTGATTGCTAAAGACAGCGATTACTGAACGTTACATGTTAATTAGAGGTGGGGGAAAAATCGATACAGTTTAGTATCGCAATATTTTGCGTGGTAATATTATATCGATTCATGGCCGCTAGCATCGATATTTAGAGTTCCGATGGCTCTTCGTTTTCACCATTCTGGAGGTCGTAGCAGGTTCACTTTTAGGACTATATTAGGAGATATGAATATATATGGAGATACTGGTATCATATGAAACTAGCAGATCTAAGGAATCGATAGGCACCATGTGCGCTCATGTGTGTAATTTTCAAAGCAGTCATATGACCTTTGATGTCATATCAATGAAACTGCCTCCCAATTCAGAACTGAGAATTTTCTCTTTTTTGACAAAACAATTCTTGATTGAATTTAATTTTGTGGGCACACAATGAAGTTAAACAGTTAAATCACAATATATTGCATTGCAATACTCACCATATCGCGAAATGATTAAAATCGCAATAATATTAATAGTATCTTGACTGAAGTTTCGGGATAAAATTGTATCGTGGGGGCAATACGCTGATCCACACCTCTAATGTTAATGTTAGCCTTTGTTAGCCTTACCTTGTATCAATCACACTGCAGTTAAACAAATCAAATTAATGATACCGGTGTTAGTTGGTCTCGTTGGTCAGATAGCCCCGCCCCCAGCCTCTGATGTAAGAGCTTCATGGTTGGAGACCAGCAGTGAGTTGGTGCCACTTTGGAACCAGTTTTCCTGCAGAGAGTCGGTTCTTTGGCTGAACAAACACCAAGAACTGGTTCCAGATTAGGCACCGACTCTGAACCGGTCTCCCAAATGCCTTTGGTCATAAAAGGGCTATATGTACACCTTAAAACTCAACATGGCAGAGTTTTTCCGGCAACAGATAGATAGGCTTTACCAACTGATTCAAACCATCGTTGATTCTCAGTTGAATTGACCATCGGCCCAAGCCTGGTCCACGTGGTTGCATTCTTGCATTTTCCAAAAGTTAGAAAAGACGGTCAGTTAGATTGATAGATTAGGTTATTTACACCATCTGTCTCTCTCTCTGTCTGTTCCAGGTCAATGAGATCTATCAGGATCATTCTCTGGGCGCCAACATCAACATTGTTCTGGTCAGAATCATCATGTTGTCTCCATCAAAGGTACCACACTCAGATCAGTTTTTGTTCTGGTTAGATGTCCATTTTGAATTCAACTTGACTGAACACATAAACTCTGAATCAGTGTGAATATGAGTTATGAAAGTTTCTGAAGGTTTGCTCTCCAGTACACCTCTGCATGTTCAAAACAACTAGAGCCAACAGTGTCGCTCCGTCAGTCCCAGGAGCTGATCTCTGTGGGGAACCCCCAGAAGAGTCTGGAGAACGTTTGTGGATGGTCGTATCTCCAGCAGAGGGAGCAGAGTCATGCCGAGCAGCACGACCACACCATCTACCTGACCAGGCAGGAGTTCGGCCCTTCCGGCATGCAGGGTACTTCTGCTAATACTTCCACTAATACTGCGAGTACTTATACCAACACCATCTGCCCAAAGAGGAGTTCGACCTCTACAGCATGCAGGATACTACTGTTAGTACTACCACTAATACTGAAAGTACTAATACAAACACCGACCGGACCCGGCAGGAGTTGACCCCTCCACCACCCAAAAAATACTACAACTAACACCATCCACCCAACCAGTGGTCAGCCTCCCCAACATGCAGGGTGCTAATACTACCACTAGTACTGCAAGTACTCCCAACTCAAACCATCTACCTGACCAGGCAGTAGTTCAGTCCCTCCAGCATGCAGGATACTTCTGCTAATACTACAAATACTACTCCTAACAGCCCTACCTGACCCCTGACCCCTGACCCTTTGAACTCTCTCTGCAGGTTATGCTCCCGTTACAGGAATGTGTCACTTGCACCGGAGTTGCGTCCTCGTCATTGAAGACGGGTTTTCCTCGGCCTTCGTAGCCGCCCACGAAACAGGACACGTGTGAGACACACAAACACTCCATAACACCACGTAAACACGTACTACACAACCAGCATCAACAGGACTCTCAGGAGTGATATTAGACTCCGAGGTGTCCACGTAGGGAAAGTAGCAACTTGTAGAGACAACAATGACTTCCAGGTGTTCAGGTCCTTCATCATGAATTACCCATCTGTCTCTCTGAATGTCTTCCTCTGTGTCTCAGGTTAGGGATGGAGCATGACGGCGAGGCGAATGACTGTGAGGACGACGTGCCGGTGGGCAGCATCATGTCTCCGCGGGTTCAGGCCACCTTCAACCGATACCACTGGTCCCGGTGCAGCTGGAGGGAGCTGCACCAGTACCTGGAGTGAGTCCTCCAAACAAAACGATAAGAATACTCACAGCAAACTACAGAAATACTGAATACTCTGTCTGTCTGTCTGTCTGTCTGTCTGTCTCTTCAGTACCTATGACTGTCTCCGTGACGACCCGTTCTATCATGATTGGCCGGCTCAGCCTCAGTTGCCGGGGTTTCAGTACTCCATGGACCAACAGTGTCGCTTCGACTTTGGACCAGGATACAGCCTCTGCACTGCAGTATGTCTGTCTGTCTGTCTGTCTGTCTGTCTGTCTACCAGTCTGTCTGTTGGTTTGTCTGTTACCACTGTTCACATTTCCGATTGTTCCAACTCTGGAAACAAACTCTGATTGTTCCAACATCTGTTTGTTCCAACGTCTGATTATTCCAACTTCCAATTGTTCCAACATCCGATTGTTCCATTTTCTGATTGTTCCATTTTCTGATTGTTCCAACGTCTGATTGTTCCAACATCTAATTGTTCCAACATCTGATTGTTCCAACGTCTGATTGTTCCAACGTCTGATTGTTCCAACATCTAATTGTTCCATTTTCTGATTGTTCCAACGTCTGATTGTTCCAACATCTAATTGTTCCAACATCTGATTGTTCCAACATCTAATTGTTCCAACATCTAATTGTTCCAACATCTGATTGTTCCAACGTCTGATTGTTCCAACATCTAATTGTTCCATTTTCTGATTGTTCCAACGTCTGATTGTTCCAACGTCTGATTGTTCCAACATCCGATTGTTCCATTTTCTGATTGTTCCAACGTCTGATTGTTCCAACATCTAATTGTTCCAACATCTGATTGTTCCAACATCTAATTGTTCCAACATCTAATTGTTCCAACATCTGATTGTTCCAACGTCTGATTGTTCCAACATCTAATTGTTCCATTTTCTGATTGTTCCAACGTCTGATTGTTCCAACATCTAATTGTTCCAACATCTGATTGTTCCAACATCTAATTGTTCCAACATCTAATTGTTCCAACATCTAATTGTTCCAACATCTGATTGTTCCAACGTCTGATTGTTCCAACATCTAATTGTTCCATTTTCTGATTGTTCCAACGTCTGATTGTTCCAACATCTAATTGTTCCAACATCTGATTGTTCCAACATCTAATTGTTCCAACATCTAATTGTTCCAACATCAGATTGTTCCAACATCTGATTGTTCCAACTTCCGATTGTTCCAACATCTGATTGTTCCAACTTCCGATTGTTCCAACATCTGATTGTTCCAACTTCCGATTGTTCCAACATCCGATTGTTCCAAAGTCTGATATTTCCAACATCCACTTATTCTAAACTCTGATTGTTCTAATGTCTGACTGTTCCAATATCCAATTATTCCAACATCAGATTGTTCCAACTTCAAATTGTTCAATCGTCCGATTGTTCCACCATCTGATCATTCCAACATATTATTTCAACATCCTATTGTTCACACCTCCAATTATTCCAACATCCAATTGTACCAACATCAGATTGTTCCAACTTTCAATTATTCCAAACTCTGGTTGTTCTAACATCTGTTTGTTCCAAAATCAGATTTTTCTAAAATCAGATTGTTCCAATGTCTGATTATTAACATCCCTTAGTTCACACTTCCAATTATTCTAAAATTCAATTGTTATAAATTCCCATTTTTCCAACATAACACAACTAGCAACAACTTCAGTCCGTCTGTATCCAATAAAGGTTGTTTATAAAAGCTCCACATTTTGTCAGCACAATGTGGAAATGCACAAACACGAACCATCATTTTTATTGATGAGTCTGCCACAAAAACAATCCCCTGGTGAAGGATTACCGCCGGCTGCAGCTGTCTCTCTCAGTACTGGATGAACTTCAAACACGGTTCTTCACTTCAGTCACTGAGACACAAAAACATGGAGAACAGGCGCCAGGATGACAAACAGAAGTTCCCCTTTGAGGAAACTTTAATAATTTAACTTTAATATCTGTTCTTCCTAAACAGTTGGTGGCTTTTTAGATAATTTCAGCTTTTAGTTGTATCTTAAAGATGATCTCTGTCCTCGTGTCCTTGTCTCCTCTCTTGTGTCCTTGTCTCCTCTGTCCTTATGTCCTTGTCTCTTCTCTAGTGTCCTTCTGTCCTCTGTCCTTATGTCCTTGTCTCCTCTGTTCTTATGTCCTTGTCTCTTCTGTCCTTGAGTCCTTGTCTCCTCAGTCTTTGTGCCTTCTGTCCTTGTGTCCTTGTCTCGACTGTTCTTATGTCCTTGTCTCCTCTGTCATTATGTCCTTGTCTCCTCTCTCCTTGTGTCCTTGTCTCCTCTGTCCTTATGTCTTGTGTCCTCTCTAGTGTCCTTGTCTCCTCTGTCCTTATGTCTTGTCTCCTCTCTAGTGTCCTTGTCTACTCTGTCATAATGTCCTTGTCTCCTCTTCCCTTGTGTCCGTGTGTCCTTGTCTCCTCTGTCATTGTCTCCTCTCTAGTGTCTTTGTCTCCACTGTCATTGTGTCCTTATTTCCTCCGTCCTTGTTTACTAGTCTTCTCATGTCCTTGTCTCCTCTGTCCTCATGTCCTTGCCTCCTCTGTCCTTGTGTCCTTGTCTCCTCTATCCTCATGTCCTTGTCTCCTCTGTCCTCCTGTCCTTGCCTCCTCTGTCATTATGTCCTTGTCTCCTCTCTAGTGTCTTTATCTCCTCCATCCTTGTGTACTTGTCTCCTCATGTCCTTGTCTCTTCTTTCTTTGTGTCCTTGTCTCCTCTGTCCTTATGTTCTTGTCCCTTCTCTAGTGTCCTTGTCTCCTCTATCCTCAGGTCCTTGCCTCCTCTGTCCTCCTGTCCTTGTCTCCTCTCTAGTGTCCTTGCCTACTCTGTCATTATTTCCTTGTCTCCTCTCTAGTGTCTTTATCTCCTCCATCCTTGTGTACTTGTCTCCTCTGTCCTTGTCTCCTCTTTCCTTGTGTCCTTGTCTCCTCTGTCCTCATGTCCTCATCTTAAGGACACAACTAAAGGACTAAAATAATCCAGATAACCACCAACATGTAGGAAGGATGAACATTAAAGCCAAAGGAAACAGTGTTGGATCTTGTTCTGTTAATGAAAGTGAACAGTAATTATTGTCTCCGGCCCGTCGGCCCGTCGCCAAGGTTACTGAACATCAAGACAAACAAACAAACAAACACCAGAACCAGTTGTAGGAGGAACAGAATCTGGTGGGGAACTTTAAATCAGAGGTTTGTAGTTTTGGATCCGGTCTGATCTGTCCAGGAACTCTTTGACCACCTGATGATGTCGTCTTCTTCTGTTCCAACATTCAGACACGATGAGGAAATTATTTCACTTTAACCGCTGAGCTTGTTTCAGTTTGTGACGATCGTCGTCTGTTTTTCTTTTAGCTCAGTTTTAAGAAGTCAGACTTTAAGGTTTTATGAGGATTAGAAACATATTTCCACCCGCTGGTTCTGGTTCCAGTCCCACCAGTCTGTCTCTGTCTGGTTCTGGTTCTGTTTATGTTGTTTTCTTCTTCAGTGTTCTCTGACTTTGTTTTATTGTCTCCTCTGTCCTTGTCTCCTCTGTCTTCTTGTTCTCATCTCCTCTATCATTATTTCCTCTGTCCTTGTTTTCTTGTCTCCTCCGTCTTTATGTCCCTCTTCTCCTCTGTCCACAAGTTCTCATCTCCTTGTGTCCTTGTCTCCTCTGTCCTCATTACCTTGTCTCCTCTTTCCTTTTCTCTTCTGTCCTTGAGTCCCCTTTCCTCGCCTCCTCTCTCCTTGTCTCCTCTATCCTTATGCCCTTTTTTCTCTCCTTGTGTCCTTGTCTCCTTGGGTCCTTGCCTCCTCTGTCCTTATGTCCTTGTCTCCTCTGTCCTCATGTTCTTATCTCCTCTCTCCTTGCCTCCTCTGTTTTTATGTCCTTGTCTCCTCTGTCCTTGTGTCCTGCTCTACTCTGTCCTTGTCTCCTCTGTCCTCATGTCCTTATCCCCTCACTCCTCTGTCCTTATGGACTTGTTTCCTTGTGTCCTTGTCTCCTCTTTCCTTACCTCCTCTGTTCTTGTGTTCTCGTCTCCTCTGTCCTTGTGTACTTGTCTCCTTGGGTCTTTGTCTCCTCTGTCCTCGTGTTCTCACCTCCTCTCTCCTTATCTCCTCTGTCCTCGTCTCCTTGTCTCCTCTGCCCTCTCTCCTCCCTCCTGTCTGTTTCTGATGTTTCTAATGTTTATTTTTGTGTTTGTCCCCGTGTCTGTCTCCAGTACACGACCCTTGACCCCTGCAAGCAGCTGTGGTGCAGCGACTACAACAACCCGTTCTACTGTAAGACCAAGAAGGGTCCTCCGCTGGACGGGACCAAGTGTGGACCGGGGAAGGTAAGGTGTTAGACTGGTAGTAGTGTCCTGGTGTGTCCCCTGATGAGACGTTAGACTGGTAGTTGTGTCCTGGTGTGTCCCCTGATGAGACGTTAGACTGGTAGTAGTGTCCTGGTGTGTCCCCTGACGGAGACATTAGACTGTGTGTCCCCTGACTGAGACGTTAGACTGGTAGTTGTGTCCTGGTGTGTCCCCTGACTGGTAGTTGTGTCCTGGTGTGTCCCCTGACTGAGACGTTAGACTGGTAGTAGTGTCCTGGTGTGTCCCCTGACTGAGACGTTAGACTGGTAGTAGTGTCCTGGTGTGTCCCCTGACTGAGACGTTAGACTGGTAGTAGTGTCCTGGTGTGTCCCTGACTGAGACGTTAGACTGGTAGTTGTGTCCTGGTGTGTCCCCTGACTGGTAGTTGTGTCCTGGTGTGTCCCCTGACTGAGACGTTAGACTGGTAGTTGTGTCCTGGTGTGTCCCCTGATGAGACGTTAGACTGGTAGTTGTGTCCTGGTGTGTCCCCTGATGAGACGTTAGACTGGTAGTTGTGTCCTGGTGTGTCCCTGACTGGTAGTTGTGTCCTGGTGTGTCCCTGACTGGTAGTTGTGTCCTGGTGTGTCCCCTGATGAGACGTTAGACTGGTAGTTGTGTCCTGGTGTGTCCCCTGATGAGACGTTAGACTGGTAGTTGTGTCCTGGTGTGTCCCTGACTGGTAGTTGTGTCCTGGTGTGTCCCTGACTGGTAGTTGTGTCCTGGTGTGTCCCTGACTGGTAGTTGTGTCCTGGTGTGTCCCTGACTGGTAGTTGTGTCCTGGTGTGTCCCTGACTGGTAGTTGTGTCCTGGTGTGTCCCCTGACTGGTAGTTGTGTCCTGGTGTGTCCCTGACTGGTAGTTGTGTCCTGGTGTGTCCCTGACTGGGCCTGCTGGTCTCTTGCAGCACTGTTTCAAAGGGTTCTGCATGAAGCTGACGGCGGACATGCTGAGGCAGGACGGCGGCTGGGGGACGTGGAGTCCGTACGGCAGCTGCTCGCGGTCCTGCGGGGGCGGGGTCCGGTTCCGGGCCCGGCGCTGCGACAGCCCAGCGTGAGTGAGCTGTCAATCAAACCTGTGATGATGTCACAGATCAAACGCACCAATCAGAGCGACTAACCTGCTGTCTCTCTCAGTCCAGCCAACGGGGGACGTACCTGCTTCGGACACAGCTACGAGTTCTCGCTGTGCAGCCAGGACGAGTGTCCCCCGCTCACCGACTTCAGGTCAGTGTGTCTCCTGTGTCCCTTTACTGTCTTCTATGTCTTCTATGTCCTCTACTGTCCCCTAGTGTCCTCTGTGCCCTACTAAATACCACCACTTTTGGTTTTAAAAATACTACGACTGTGTCTTCTGACTGACTTCAGTTCAGTACAGCTACTGTCCACTACTCAGTCTCAAAATACTGCAACTTTTAGTCTCAAATACTACAATTTTTTGTCTCAAAATACTAAGAATTTTAGTCTCACAATACTACGACTTTTAGTGTCAAATACTCCAACTTTTAGCTTTAAAAATATAACTGTGACTTTAGGTCAGTACATCTACTGTCCCTGATTGTCCTCAGCAGTTGATCTCTTTGTGTTTCAGAGAGGATCAGTGTAAAGTCTGGAATCCATTTTTAGAACATGAAGGACACAAACATCACTGGCTGCCGTACCAACACCCCGACCGTGAGTACACACACACACACACACACACACACACACATACTTCATTCACAGACACACATTTTTTCCAAACTTTAAGATTAGATAAAAGTTTCCTCCCTGCTCTGTGTGTGTGTGTGTGTGTGTGTGTGTGTGTGTGTGTGTGTGTGTGTGTGTTCACATGTTAAAGTCATCAGTCAGGAATCTGTTATTGGAAGGAAACTTGTGGTCTCTCCTCCTTTAACTCTTTAAAGTCTGAAAATATTGAAACTCTTCAAGTTCCACCTTAAAACTTCCACCTTAAGCAGCTCTGACTGTTTACTTTGTGTTGCTTGTTTGTTTGTTTGTTTGTTTGTTTGTGTGTGCAGCTGATGAGCGATGTCGTCTCTTCTGCCAGTCGAAGGAGACGGGCGCCGCGGTGTCCATGAACAGAATGGTGCATGATGGGACGCCGTGTTCCTACGGCGACGCCCACAGCGTCTGCGTCCGAGGAGAGTGTGAGGTCTTTATTCTGCTTTCTTTATCAGTGTGCTGTCTCCTCTGTTCTCGTCTCCTCTGTCCTCATCTCCTCTGTCCTCGTCTCCTCTGTTCTTGTCTCCTCTGTCCTTGTCTCCTCTGTCCTCATTTCCTCTGTCCATGTCTCCTCTGTCCTTGTCTCCTCTGTCCTAGTCGCCTCTGTCCTTATCTCCTCTGTCCTCGTGTCTCCATGTCCTTGTGTCCTCGTCTCCTCTGTCCTCTGTCCTTGTCTCCTCTGCCCTTGTTTCCTCTGTCCTTGTGTCCCCATGTCCTTTCATCCTTGTCACCTTTGTCCTCCCTCCTTGTCTCCTCTGTCCTCATTTCCTCGCCTCCTCTGTCTTCGCTTTCTCTTTCTTCGCCTCCTCTGTCCTCTGTCCTTGTCTCCTCTCACCTTGTCTCCTGTCTCTTAATGTCCTTCTCTCCTTTGTTCTTATTGCCCTTTTTCTTTTCCTTGTGTCCTCGTCTCTTTTCTCCTCTCTCCTCATCTCCTCTGTCTTTATGTCCTCCTTCTTTGTCTCCTCCATCCTCCCTCCCTGTCTCCTCTCTCCTCATCTCCTCTGTTCTTGTCTCCTCCCTCCTTGTCTCCTCATTCTCCCTCCTTGTCTCCTCTCTCCTCATCTCCTCTGTTCTTGTGTCCTCCCTCCTTGTCTCCTCATTCTCCCTCCTTGTCTCCTCTCTCCTCATCTCCTCTGTCCCTGTGTCCTCCCTCCTTGTCTCCTCTTTCCTCATCTCCTCTGTCCGTGCCTCCTTCCTCCTTGTCTCCTCTCTGTTAATGTCCTTCTCTCCTTTGTCCTTGTTTCCCTTTCTCTCGCCTTGTTTTCTCTCTCCTCTGTCTCCATGTCCTTGTCTCCTCATGTCCTTGTCTCCTCCCTCCTTGTCTCCTGTCTCCTCGTGCAGCACGTGGGCTGTGACGGACAGATTGCCTCGGACCAGCAGGAGGACCGCTGTGGCGTCTGCGGAGGAGACAATTCGAGCTGTCAGGTCATCAAAGGAAACTTCACCCGCAGCACCAAGAAACAAGGTCAGTGGTAACCGACCAATCCGAGAGCTGATAGATAGAAAAGTGGTTGTGACTGACCTGAGCAAATAAAATGCGATCCGTCCAGTTCCCCACTGATCATTTTTCTTTGGGAGTATTAAACATTGATCGATTGATTATTGTTCCAAAGGTTACCTGAAGATCTTGGAGATCCCCAAAGGGTCCAGACACCTGCTGATCCAGGAGTTCAAAGGGACGCCGAACGTCCTGGGTGAGAGGAGGGGGCGGAGCTTTTTTGTCAAACGTGAAGAACTTCTGTTTTAATGGTTTTGTTTCGCTCCAGCAATGACCAACCTGGAGACAGGCAACGTCTTCCTGAACGACAAAGACGATCTCCCAGAGTCCCGAGTCCTGATCGAGAAGGGCCTGATGTGGGAGTACAGCAACACTGAGGAGCGGGAGTCCATCCAGACCTCCGGGCCCCTGACGTACGGAGTCCTGCTCATGGTCAGTTCATCCGACGTGAAGTCATCACAGCGACTGGTGTGAAGAAATCAGGTTATAAAACACACTGCATGTGTTCCTGTCCATTAGGTCCGCTCCACCGGCGACAACAAGGTGACCGTGTCCTATAAGTACATCATCCAAGATCGACTCCGGTCCTCGCTGGAGTCCAACCTGGTGCAGGAGGACGCCATCTTCTATGAGTGGGCGCTGAAGAAGTGGTCCCACTGCTCCAAACCCTGCGGGAGAGGTACGCAACTCTGCTGCTTTGGGTGCATTCACACCAAATCCGTCCGTCCAGTGAATACAAGGGTGGTGTGCATTTGGGCAGCCTGCACTGCAGGGACACCATTAAAACACAGCGTATGTAGTGGGACATGGTGGAAAGAGTTCAAGCAGACTCAACTTTGGTTGACTAGCAGCTGCAGTGGCCAATCACATGACCAGCAAGTTGTGAAACACCTTGTCTCTCACAGCTGTGGGCAGTGACCAAAAACAACTTTGGTACTAGCAAGGTCTTGCACAACTTTGCAGCTAAACGCCGTATCAGTGGATCTGGTGTGAATGCAGCCTTATGTCGATAACTACTTTAATAGCGACTTGGTAGTAAATGGTGTTGTCTGCTCTCCAGGAAAACAGTACACAAGGTTCGGCTGCAGGAGGAAAGCGGATGGAAAAATGGTTCAGAGAATGTTCTGCAGCAACATCAACAAACCAAGAGCCATCAGCCGCACCTGCAACTCTGAGACCTGCAGCCCTCCAAGGTAACACACTACAGCTCACCACCATTACCAAACCAATCACCAATCTCAAAACTCAATACATACTTTTATTTTATTTGTTTTCGTTTTATTTGCCTTCTTAGCTGGTTGACCGGGGAGTGGGAGGACTGCAGCGCCTCCTGCGGTCAGACGGGGTGGCAGCGCCGCTGGGTAGGCTGCCAGCAGACGACCAGTGAGGGCCAGCAGCAGCGCTCAGTGAACAGCAAACTCTGTAATGAAGATCGACCGGAAGGGAAACGACCCTGCAACCGAGTACCCTGCCCTGCTGCCTGGAGGACCGGACCCTGGACTCCGGTACGAAACTAGGGGACTATTCCCAAAGTTAATAAATTGGCAGCAGTCCTCCAAGATGGTTGGATTACCTCGATGCTCCTCTTTCTAGACTTCTTCTTACTTCCTTCTTTCTGGACTAAATCTACCTTGTCTTTTCTGGACTACCACTACCTTCTTTCTCTGGACTACCTATAAATTTCCTTTCTGAAGACTTCCCCTTATTGGACCTCTACCTTCCTCTTTTTGGGCTATCTCTGTCTTTCTCTTTTTGGACTACCTCTACCTTCTCCTCTTTCTGGAATAGCTGTACCTTCCTTCTCTCCAGACCACCTCTACCTTCCTCTTGCTAGACTTTCACTACCTTCTTTCTCTATGAACTTCCTCTAAATTTCTTATCTCTAGACTTTCTTTCCAGACTACCTCTACCTCCTATTCTCTGCCTCTACCTTTCTCTTTCTAGACTCCCTCTACCTTCTTTCTCTGTTGACTTCCTCTTTCTTTATTACCTCTACCTTACTCTTTCTGGAATACCTCTACCTTCTTCTTTGTGAACTACTGCCACCTTTCCCTTTACGGCCTCTACCTTCCTTCTCTCCAGACCACCTCTCTTCTCTTTTTGGGCCACCTCTACCTTTGTCTTTCTGTACTACTTCCGTCTTCTTCTTGTGAACTACTGCCACCTTTCCCTTTACGGACTACCTATACCTTCCTTCTCTTCAGACCACCTCCACCTTACTCTTTTTAGACTACCTCTACTTTCTTCTTTCTCTGGTTTTTAACTTGCTTCTTTGCAGTCTACCTCTTCCCTCCTCTCTTTGCACTCCCTTTAACTTCCTTCTTCCAGGACTACCACATTTCTCAATCATTTAGGAGCTGCTCCTTTAGATTTTTGTTCAGTATGACCCCAGCTATATAACTGATCAGTGTAGAATCTGACCAAAAATGTTTTTTTGTTTGTAGTGTTCGGTGCCATGTGGAAACGGGACTCAGGAGCGGCAGGTCGCATGTTTGAGTCCAGAGGGTTCCCCCCGAAACTGCAGCGACCCTAAACCAATCACGACCCGCACCTGCCAGCCCGCACCCTGTACAGGTAGGCAGCAACCAATCAACTACCACTTCTTAGTGTACTGACTGAGAGGGAGGGAGGGATGCTGGGAGTTGTAGTCTGTGTGGAGCTGACTGTGTTTTTGTGTCCAACCAGACTTCCCAGCTCCAAAGATCACCTCCAGAAAAACTAAAAGACTCATCTTTATTTTCCTTCTCTAGAGATCATTGTAAAATGTTTTTGTAGTTTCAGGTGACGACTAATGGTTAAAGTTCAAATGGGTTTTTATTTTATTTGACAAGACAGAAGGATAGAAATGCATAGAAAACATCATACTGGAACCACTGATCACCAGTTCTAGTCAAACTCCATTAACCGAACCATTTCTTCTGCTCTGTCTGCAGGCCAGCGGTGCCGTGGAGACCGCTCAGTGTTTTGCCGGCTGGAGAGGTTGAGCCGGTTCTGCTCCATCCCTGAATACCGCCGGATGTGCTGCAAGTCCTGCAGCGAGATAAACCTTGGCAACTCCAGCAACTCTGACAACTCCAGCGTCTCCAGCAACTTCAGCAGCACAATCACACCAACTGCCAGCAGCACATCAGAGCAGGAGTTGACCTGGACCACCTGGGGCGAGGGCGAGGGCGAGAGTGGTTCAACCACAGAGATGATGACTTCAGCCTCCACCTCCTCCTGGTCTGACAGCAATTACATCACTAGTGACATCACACGTGACATGATCAGCACGCCAA
The DNA here is from genome assembly GCF_030273125.1 of Centropristis striata. Classification (NCBI taxonomy): domain Eukaryota; kingdom Metazoa; phylum Chordata; class Actinopteri; order Perciformes; family Serranidae; genus Centropristis; species Centropristis striata. The sequence goes on along the minus strand of NC_081531.1, from coordinate 2,635,857 downwards.
CTCCAAGCTTCACTGTAACTCCGTCTCCCACCAGCAGGAGCAGCACCGACTTTGTGTATGTGGATTACGACGATTACAACGATTATTCGTCCTTTGAGGATCCTTCCATTCGCTCTGACACTAATATCATTCCAACTACTACTATAAGTACTACTACTATCACTACTACTACTACTACGACGACGACTACAAGGCGTCAAAGAAAAACTGCTCCACCACATTTATTCAAGAGGAAAACTACCACTACCACAACGCCTCCTGCTACAGTTCCTGTAGTCACTGCTGAGGCTCAGAGTCCAGCTCCAGTGCCGGCTGGGACGCCAGTTGTCCCAGAGTTTCCCGCCACAACATCAGATAACCCTGATGACATCATCACCGCCACATCATCACCAAACAGAACACCAGGGGGGCAGAACCTTCAGACAGACACTGAACCAACGCCAACGTCGTCATCGTCCTCCTTCTTCCCGCTTTCTAAGAAGGAGAACAACTCGGTAGACGAGGTCCAGTACCGGATCGTTGGGCTGGACGCTGACGTCACCAGGGGACAGCAGAACTACTTTGTGCCACGGATCCCACCAGCCCGCGAGCGAACACAAAACAAACGAATCCAGCAGCTTCTGAACGAGAAACGACGGAAAGATCAACTGAAGAGACCCAGCAGGAGCCGAGAGGGCAGGACTGACAGAAGACACGGCGGATTATAAAAACATATTTTTCTGTTTTTTGTTTTTTTTGTTTTTATTGTTCACTCATAATGACGCATGTGCAGCTTGCTCACCTTCTGCTAACGCTAATGAACTCTGAACGAGAAACAGACTGCAGAGCCCGCGAGACGAACGCCTGATGAGGATCTTGAAGAGAAGTTTCCAGTCATGTTTGCAGTAAAGTAAATAAAGAATCCTGAAGTCTAGACTTGATCCTGAAAAGGTTTATAAGACCAGGATGGAAACTTTTGCTTCATTCTTCTTCTGGCGTCCAGTTGTTGGTTTTCACATTCATGATGTTTGTACCAAATAATCCAGTTTCTAAATAAAGTCTCATCCAGCTGCTGATGTCACCATGACTCGTGTTCAAGGAACAGTTCAACATTTAGGTAAAACTTGTTCTCTCTCTCTCTCTCTCTGAGTCATACTTGGTCTTAAAGGGACAATTCACCCCAAAATTAAGTTTTATTGTCGTTGCAGCTTTAAATATCGCTGTCGGCAGAATCCAAAATGTATCGATAGACGCGCCAGAACAAACCTCGGGTCCTGCATTGATTATATTTTTCTGTTCGTCCTTGTTGAACACTTTAAGTTTTACCACAGGACCACATGTGTGAGTATTTATGTTAGAAGACGCTCCAGTGTAAACAACCCTACATCCTCCTCCGTGTCTGAGATAATCCCCCCTGCTGCTCTACAGCTGCTGTGGAGGTCCCAGATATGTCGGGGTTATATTTAGACTAATAATTATGATCTGGAGGAATTTCATCTCCTTCTGCAGGACCTGTGCCTGGATGACTGCTGGTACAGCACTAAAACATCAGGATGAAGCCAAAATAAAGTGATTTAGCTGTGATTTAATGTCAATAAATGGATCAAAAGACATCAAGAAATGAAGTCTGACTTCATGCTTTGTCAGGTCTGTCTCCAACAACACAAGAACACTGCTGTTAAAATAATGGTTTTCTGAATCGAGTCTGGTTCGATCACAG